>NW_026555377.1:0-96793 GCF_029017545.1 Prosopis cineraria
TTCAACCATTTTATTCATCAGGCATATGGTTGGGGGAATGATATTAAAGTCTTAAAATAGTGAATTTATGACAGTTAGGAGCTTAATATTTTTTTTATAAAATCAGTTATAAATATTGATTTAAACAGTTGTAGATTTAAGAGTTTTAATTATAAATAAGATAATACTCTCCTTTGGTCTTATTTATAAGTTATTTTCAATATGTTTCACTAAACAAAAAAAAAACCTTAAATCTCATTAATTTTATTTTAAAATTTAATAAATTTTTACTTTTACCCCTAATAAATATTTTTAAATCTCATTATTAATATTTTTATTCAAAATATTTAATAAGGGCCAAAATATAAAGGGGAACATTGAGAATTGGCAAGTGTCCTACAAATAGAACTAAATTTTTTTTCTCTCTTTTCCCTATAATAAAACCATAGGAGTAATATTCTAGATATAAATTAATATTTTAATTATTATTTTAATAATTTTTGTCAAAAATTTAATTGTCATAATTTTTTATTTCAAGATTTTATTGTCATTCTCTTCTTTTTATTGTTTCATCACACCATGTTCAATTTTAATGCCCAAGTCTTTTGACAGTAGATGGTGTCTTGCATAACTCATGTAATGAAGAGGTAGATCTGTGAGTGTGACCCTATACTAAGAACCATGCTCAATCCCAAACGAAAAAAAAAAAAAAAAAGCAACCATGTTAAAATTTAATAACTCATTTGATCATGCGGGGGCGCTCAATTCCTCTTCATGTAATAAAAATGAAGAAAATTGTACATTTATTTATCAAATCTTAAAAAAATTAACTAAATACTAAATACTACTCCACCATCCCACATTACAGGGCACTTTTAAATTTTTTTTTTTTCATTTTAAAGTATAAGATACTTTAAGTAGATTAATATTTCATTAAATATATCAATTTTAATATTAACCTTTCTTTTTTTATAGTTAATTTTCATAACTTATTTTTTTAATATATTAAATGATAGGTATTTTAGGAAGTTTATATTTTTTTTTTAGAAAGATAAAATTATTAAGTTATTTAATGAGGTTTATTGGTATATAAAATTTTATCTAAAAGTGTCTTATAATTTGAAATGAAAGGAGTATATTATTTTGTTTTATGAAATAATAACTAAAATACTATTATTTTTTCATGGCTAAAAATTAAATGTTCGGGCTAAAACGTGCAAAACCGAAGTTTTCTTTTAATGTGTGTTAACTGTTTATTGGCCAAGACCAGAAGAGACTTTGACATTGTTCTGTTTTATAGCAGAGGAAATCATCCACAAAGTTTCTATTTTAACCTAAACCGCCCATTTCTTTTCCATATCTGTGTATATAACTGGGCATTCCATCACGGTCCTTCATCACCTGAAAATCGACTCAAGAAAGGTTCGGAAACGAACGAAAGATTGGTGACAATTTTGTTGGTGCGAAGGGAGGACCCCACCCCTTCCTTCCTTGGCATTCATCAAAGTCATCGTCCTCATCTTCACAATCACCAATTTTTCTTTGTGCGTGTGTGCACCATCACTCATATCTGCCCAAGGTTCGTCTTCGTTCATCCTTCCCCTCATTCGTTCTCATTTATTTCTGCAACAAATCTCGGGGTGTTTTTTGTTGGGCGTGCCGGAATCTAGAATTGCATTAATTACAACTTCCCAGATCGTTATTGAAGACTCAAATATTTTTCACTCACTCCAACAGATTTGGATTTTCAAAATTGTGGAGGTACTCGTCTGTTTTCATCTTTTTATTACCAATTCCATCTTCCAGGTGTCACACACCATCGGAATCAGCTTTGTTTCATACCATAACTGTTGGTTCAAGCTCATTTTCACCCTAGCTCGTTGCTGATCAGGCGTTGGCAAGGTGGCCCACCATTGGGTTTGGTGGGCTTTTGCTGAAACCAATGAAATTTATTACTCTCCATCTTTTAAAGGTGTTGTGAACTACTACTTCGATAAATTGCTCAGACTTTTGGCTTTTCATTAGTTTGGGTTTTCTCCCACTATTGGCTTCTATACTGATCATTCCTCCCAATTGTAATATAAATACTCAAGTTTGACCCGACTTTAAGGTTTAAGATTTCCCCCTTTTTCTAATAATAATGCTTCTCTACTTCATCACTTGTCTCTCTTTCTTCCTCTTTTTAAAGTCTCTTCATCCTCTCAAGTCATTCCCACCATGGGCGAGTGAGATCAGGCTGATTTCCCTTTTGTTTTACAAAGACCTGTCCTTAATCTCATCATATAAGTTGATCAGCCAAATTCCTTCACGGATGTGCCTAGTGAACAAGACCCCTACCACGAAAAAAGCAGAGGTTAACGTTTTTGAGGAGGACACACATGATTTGTCAGTGTTGGACTTGCCAGACCTGGTCTTGGAATGCATTCTTGAAAGGCTATCTCCTCCGGCGCTTTGTAAAATGGCAGGTGTTTGCCGTTCCTTGAGGGAGAGATGTGTAAGTGATTATTTCTGGGAAAGGCACATGAAACAGAAATGGGGTAGAGTTATCGGTCCAGCTGCTTACAGCCAGTGGCAATGTCAGATCGCTTCAAAACATGATGATGTTGTCGCTCCTAGAAAAGCCAAAGAAAGGGGGTTATTGAGGTTTCTTCCCGTTAGTCTGTGGCCTTTTTCGTGGATTAGATTATTAAAGGTTGCTTCAAACAATAGCAGCGGCAAGCAGCAGAGTTCCTTGCCTACTCATTCAGTCATGACATGGTATCTTGCTCTTGAATCTGGCAGTTTTTGGTTCCCTGCTCAGGTCTATAACCGTGAGGTATTAGTTATGAATCCCGTTTATTCTTTTCTGTTGAAAGAAAAAAAATCCTCTTAGTTTCCCCAAATTTTTTTTTATTTATGATCCCACAAGTTACATTTATGCTGTTCTTTTTTTTTTATTTGGCAGAATGGTCATGTTGGATTCATGTTGTCTTGCTACGATGCTGAGCTTAGTTATGATCCACGCACTGACACCTTCCATGCCAGGTAAATTAGGCATGATTCACAGTGATCATACATTGGTATCAATCTTATATATTCTGTCCCATAATTTGCTTGAAAGAATTTTGAAGGAGCGAAAAATTAACATAGATCTGGAGGCCTAAGCATTGATTTGTTGCTTAATGACAGGTACCCACCTCATGGAAGTAAGCCAGTTGCAATAGAGAATGGCATTCCGTGGGAAAGATTGCGAGCACCACCTGTTGATACTTCTCCACGTGATCTTCATATCTCTGATTGCTTGAATGATTTGCGTCCGGGTGATCACATAGAGATTCAGTGGAGAAGAAACAAAGAATTTCCTTATGGTTTGTTCCTTTCTTTAAATTGTTTGTCTTCTACTTCTCCTCTCACTATCTCTTGTAAATAGGAGTAGAACCTAATTGAGTCTTTGAACAAGAAAGATTTCACCAATATTAGATAAATTTGATATTGGTTGTCGGAGGAGAGAGGAGAAACAAAAGTCTCAAAAGCCATCAAGGAATATGATTGCAAGAAAATTCTTGGAAATACATACTTACATTGTGAGTAAGATTCTGACAGTAGAAAAGTTGGTTTCTGATGTAAATCTTCTTATGCTTAGTCGATTAAGAGATCGTGAAGGCTAAATTTAGTTAGTAGCATATGAGTAGTACTATATTAACCTAACAGGAATTGCTGCATGGAGCCAACTTCACTTGATAAGTTGTTGTTGAATTACTGTATGACGGGATGCACCATTATGGCAGGTTGGTGGTATGGTGTTGTTGGTCACCTGGAGTCGTGTGATGGGAATGAAACTTACTGCCGTTGTCATAACAGTGGTGAGTCAATTTCATTTTCTTTGCAGATGATTGTTATGACTATTCATTTAACCCATGTTCTTTTTCTCCATCTAAGTAAATTATATTTTGGCCATAACATGCCTAGAGGTTAAGCTGAAGGGTATGATTCATAGATTTTGAAGTGGTTGGAACTTCAAAGAATGGTTGTTGGATTCACTTGTATTATGGATTTTTGGTATAATTGGATAATTTTCATAAGATGCAACATAGTTCCTCTTGCCAGCCTTACTTAGTTGGATAAGACTCGCTGCTGCTGCTTCAAAATAATTCCTTTTGCCTTTATGGTGTTAGAAATAAAAAGAACTTGTCATGAATTTTATGGACAAGGGAATGCATAGACTCTTAAGGTTTAGACTTTGGTGTATTATGGCTTTTATATTTACAGTTTTTTAATCAACCATTATAATATTATATGTCTCAGAGAAACAAATAAAAAAATGACTCAAGAAATGTTAGTCTTTGACAGACCACTCTGTTAATTGGGTTAGGTCTCTTTCCTGAATATAATATACCTAAAAATTGACTACTTTTCACTTTTTGATTGGTCCTCAAGACGTATGGTCAGCATGTCCTCATTTCCACTAACAAATTAATAATTGGTGTCTTAGTGAATTCATTTATGGCCAAGTAGGCTACTGTGTTAAACGGATCCAATTTCTTTTATATTCTGTGTTCTTCTAGGGGGAATCTTCTTCGCAAGTGGTCTTCCCTGGGTTTTGGTCATTATCAGCTTCAAAATTTTGTTTATATTTTTCTGATCTCTTGGTAAGTATGCTTGGAATGACGTGACTTCTGCTTGAGTAAAATAATAAAAGGACTTGAAAGAAATATATTGTGCCCCAGCAAACGGAATCAATAGTTACATCTTGGCTGTGAATGAAGATTGTTTTGCCTGGGAAGTGACCCTTGCCTTTTCATTTTTTGCTGGCTTTAATTGTGAATAAAGATTCTTATGCTGTTTGATTGGTCCCCAAGACTAATCATGGTCAGCATGTCATCATTTCCATCAGCACATTAATAATCTATGTCTTAGCGGATCATTTTTGTCCAAACAGACAGCCCTATTGAAAGAATCCAACTTGTTTATAGGTTATGTTTCAATTGTAGGTGGAATCTTCTATGCACGGCTTTCATGAATTGGGCATCATAAGCTTCTGAATTCTGTTCTTATTTTTCTGACTACTCTGTAACAGTGATTGGAATCACCTGAGATTTCTTACTGAGAAAAATAACAAAACTACTTAGGAAAAATTCTGTGCCTCAGTAAACTGAATCAACTGTTGCAGTTTCATGCCTAGTTGCCGATGCTGTGACTCTTACCTTCTTTTATGCTGTTTGATTGGTCCCCAAGACATATCATGTTCGGTGTGTCATCATTTCCACTAGCACGATAATAATCTCTATGACCAACTAGGCAACTATGTTAAAGGAGCCCAATTTCTTTTATAGGCTGTGTTTTGATTCTTGTGGGAACCGTTTTCACTTGTGTGGCTTCTGTGATTTTTAGTTATTATAAGCTTCCACAATTTTTTGCCCCTGATGCCTTGATTAGCATGCACCGAATGGCTCAGAACTTCAGGCTAATTAAAATAACTAAACAGCTCAAGAGAAAACTATCATGCTTAGCAAGTGAAATAAATAAACCGTTACAGCTTCTTGGCTGTGAATATAGATTGTTTGTTTGTGTAGTGATGCTTGCGCTGTCATTTTTGGCTGGCTTTAGTTGTGAATAAAAATTGTTATGCTATTTGATTGGTCCCCAAGACATATCATGATCTGTAAGTCATCATTTCCACCCGCACGTTTATAATCCATCTTAGTGGAATCATTTATGGACAACTTGGCAACTATAAACCTGATTTCTTTTATAGGCTGTGTTTCAATAGGAATCTTTCTATGGGAGCCTCAATGAGTAATGAGTTTTGGTCATTGTAAGCTTCCAAATACTGTCCCTATTTTTCTGATCTCTTGATAAGCTTGTCTGGAATGACCCAAACTTGGCTCGGAAAAATAATAAAACAATCAGAGATAAATATGATGCCTCAGCAAACTGAATCAACTGTTTACAGCATCTTGACTGTGAATATAGATTATTTTGCCATTGCGGTGATCCTCTTGCCTTGTCACTTTTTGGTTGGCTCTAATTGTGAATCACAATTTATGTTTCTAAGATTGATCTTCATAACCCTATACCCTGGAAATTATCTTGTAGTAAACGAACTTGTCGCTATTCAACTTAGCATTGTGCCAACCTTTTATTTTGGGAGTTTGGGCTTTGGATAGACATGATACTTGAACTATTGTACATATGTCGCTTCTGTCCTGTCAATAAATACATGTTTTTGTGCAAGCTCTTTGTAAATTTTTCAAATATAAATGCGCGCGCGCGGTTATTTTATTTTAGGTAGTAGGTTTCAGATATGATACTATTGTCTTGTCCTTCTCTAATCTATATGGAGCTTTCAAGTCCAGTCCAAAGAAGTAGTTTCTATGTGACTATTGGGATTGCTCTCTGATATATTTTAGATATGTTTGTCTAACCACCAAGGGCTTGTAGTTTAAAATATTAGATCAATTACTATGTGGCTAGAAATAGAATTGTTGCCAAAAGTTCTCTTCATATGAGTTTTGATCTTTATGTGTCCATATTGGCAATGTTACTCCCTCATTAAATAAGATATTGGATAGTGATAAGTATAAATGCGGGCAACGTGAAAATCAATAGCACAAGTAAAATGATGAAGGGTAGTCTCAATTTGTTGAGATTGTTTTTTAAGATTTTGTCAAACAAGATGTTCCACTTTGGGAAGTTAACAAGTTGTTTATTAGGAGTCCATTTACCAAGCCAACAACGATTCCCGCAACAGCCAATCATGGCATTTGGGATTCAAACTGACTATTTGACACTGAACGATTTGTTGCAGACACAATTGTCCTAGAGTTCAATCAGTACGCTGGGGGGTCACGATGGCGACGAGCGACTGCCAGTAGGAAAGATCATAGGGAGGAAGGAAATGAGGCTGATGGTTTCTATGGAGGAATCAGGAAGATTGACAATGTTCATGAGATTTCCATGTGGAAACAACTTTGGCCCTCTGAAATCTTAGACTGATAGGAGGAATTGCGTCAGTATCAGAAGTATCTTCACCTGAGCATGATTTCAAGAAAGAGGCTTACTGTTTTGTTTTTTCAGAGACTGAAGCATCGATCAAAGGAGGTATATAGAATTTGAAGTGGCTTCCTGTGAGATTAGAAGCGTTTGTTGTCAAGTTGTTTAGTAAAACAATAACACGTAGATCATTGTTATGAGTCAGCATTAAATTAAATTAACTCATCTGTCATGATTATGCTGAATAACTTGTGGGCAAACATTTAAAAGTTAGGTTTAAGTTTCTTCCTTTCATCACCTCGTTCACTCGCTTTTGAGAATATTTAGCATATTCATGTGAGTTCCATCAATGTAAATTAGTAAAGTACTTCTCATTTATGGGCACGTTGTAGAATATTCATTCCACGATATATATATATATATATATATATCGAATGATTCTGTAGTTCTGGCAATGATCAACATGTAATGGGGGTTCATCTTATAGTTCTTTCTCCTTTTCGTACAAATATTTGGTAGTCGGTGCTGATGAGTCATATCAGAGTATTGTCAAATTCAAATGGAGCTAGTTTTCTCGTGATTTTTTTCATATACAATGTTTAGAATCTTTGATCTATTTAAGAAAAATGGAGACACTTCTATTCAGATCAACAACAGTCGGTGGTAATTTAATGTTTAGCTTTTGCTTAGTGGTTTAGTGGTTAATATTTTGGTTCTTGCTCAAAATTCATTAGCCTTTTGTTTTGGTTGAGAGATTTGGATAAAATGTTAAAACGCATGGCACCTGACATATTGGGTAAAGCACACTACTAATATACTTTATATCGTATGTAATAATAATATACCTATTTTTTTTATAATTATAAGGCATTTTTAATTGACTCATGTGAACCAATACAATTTGTTAATATCCCGAAACATTCAATTTTTTTTCCCAAATAAAGGGCACAATTAGAAACATTCATTAATTACACTTAAAATTGGGTAGGTATTTTCCCTTATAATTAAGACCAAGAAAATACGATGGCTATCCAAAGGAGTACTATTTTTTTTTTTTTGAGCAAAAGAAAGGAGCACTAATTATTTTGAACATTTTGCAAAATGATTTATAAAATTGTTAAAAAAATCTTAAAAACATGTCTTACGACAATAAATGGAGGGAGTATATCATTAAAAAGCGGAGAGCATGATGAGTAATTTAATTGTTCACAAGTTGTCTAATTAACTACGAATATAAGTTGCTTCATTTTCTTGTGTGTATATATATATTGAGTAAATATTTTTCTTTAATGGTAATAAAAGATATCCCATCCTGTTTTTATTATAAAAAAAATGATAATAAAATCTCTCGAATTATATAAATGATAATATAATTTTTTAAAATGTTATGATTTCATTGACGTCCTTAGAGACTTCTATGTCAATAAAGATAAAATGTCAATAAATTTTAAATTAAAAAGACTATTTTATTTTTATTAACAAGTTGTAATTTCGTATTCAATTTTTACAATTCTTTGATTAAAAATTGTTATTTTTTTAAATAAAAGTTGTGATTGTGGCTTATTATATTGAGGATTTATTTTTTAATAATAGAAATTACACTTAATAAGTTATAGTTTCTTGTTCAACTCTTACGATTCATCATAGAATAAAAGTTATTTCTTAAACAAAAGTTATAATTAGGATTTGTTATTTTTAATAAGGGTAAAATAATTTTTTCAATTTAAAATTTATTGACAAATACTCACTTTGTTAAAAAATATAAGGCATTTTTATCGAATCTCACCCCTTAATAAAGTAATTACTTACTTTTCAATTAATCCTATCTTTTCATATTTATTTCTATTAAACACCTTACAAGAAATATAAAGTCATTATTAATAGGGGCACTTTTGAAAAAAAACAATGATTATACCTTGAAATATTAAAAATGCCTTATATTTTTAAACATTCAACTTATCAAAAAATGCCTTATATTTTTGAACAGAGGGAGTAAGTCTCCAAAAAGATTTTTCAAGAAACTAGATTGTCATTTATATAATTCGGGAGATTTTATTATTATTTTTTCTTTATTATATGATGTTTTCTATAAAGATTTTTTGATCTTTAATTAAAAAATTACTTGATCAGTATTAATTAAATTTTAGTTTAATAATTTATATATATATATATATAGACTAAAGTGTATTTTTTTATCTTTAAGTTTACATAAAATTTTAATTTAATCCTTAATTTTATAAAACATTTTTTCAGTCCTTTAATTTTAACATGGTTAATTTTAAATAATTATTTTTTATATTAATAATTATTAGTTTAAGAAAAATTAAATTAAATTTAATATATAAATATTTTAAAATATTTTATCAATAGCTAAAAATTAAGTCTACGGATTTTCACGGTTGAAACTAATCAGAATTAAAGGACTAATTTTTTTTTTATAAAATTAAATGATTAAAATGAAATATTGTGTGTGCGTGTTTGCATATTCGAGGTTGAGTCTGTTCCCTCCATCCTTTCGCGCTGGAGCCAGGTTCGGACACTGTTCAAAGTTCGAACTATGCAATCGAAGGAAGGGGGTTCTCTGACAGAAGTGCTCAAGTGTAGCTTTACCACCTCATCTTCTTGAAACAACACTTCACCCCACCATCTTCCTACTTCTATTTCAAGCGATATTTTCATGCAACATACGCTGTTAGGTTGCCGCCAAATCTGAGGTCCTTCTATGTACTCACTCTCTTCCCAGTTCAGAACCGCAATTTCCTTTACCTCCGTCAATGACAGAGGCAAATCCTTTGCTGTCACCTCTCTTACTTTTGGTAAAATCAACTTTTGTGTTCGAAATCACACTCACACTGTAATTCCCGACAAACCCGTTCGAAGGAACGGTGCGAGGCGTAGGGTAAAAGAGTCTGATGCGCAGCTTAAGGAGAACTGGTTGGCTTCACTATCTTGCCCCTTACTTGAAAAGGCTCACCTAATGGATGCAGGAGTGGACCTGAACCACCGCAATGAGGGTTCGGAGTGGGTCATTGGAGTTGACCCAGATATATCTGGTGCGGTGGGGCTCCTGAAATACGAAGACTCCGGTTGTTCTGCTCAGGTAACACGGTTTTTTCTTTTTTGGTTGGATGAAGTGCTGTGTGTTGTGGTTAGCCAAATGTTTAGAAAGAGTACTTTTGGTTGACGAACAACTTAAACAAATCAGGGAATTATCGCGTTCATCCTTCAAAGATACATTTTTCTTTTGCAATTTGGTTTTCATTTGTTCTTCATGTGTGCTTGCTCGTAATATTGATTGCGGGTACGGATGGATTTTGTCAATATACTTGCTTGCTAATCAAGTTGCCTTATGGAATATGATATGTATGCCAGAATTGGACATAAATTTATGGATGAGGTTATTGATAAATAAAGACCATCACTTTCTGTTGAGATGGTTAGTTGGATTCTGATTTCTATTGCAAGGTTTGAAAACTATTAATATCCCTACGCTCCATCAGTATGAATGTACAGTAGTTTGATTTTGACCACCTGTGGAGAAACGACGGGGAATTCTATGCACTTGCTGCATTGTAAAACAAGATTATATGCTAATCTGGTAAGCTTGATGCTGGAAACTGTTCTGTTGCTTGGTTATTGAGAAGGTTTGTATATAGAGAATAATTCATGATGTTTTATTTTCTTTTGTTACTCTATCATGGTCTTCAATATTATCTTCCTTCTCAATACTTTCTTCTTATTTTTAAAAAATGACGTTCACTTCTGCCTGGGGTGTTGCTATATCTCATCAATCAAGTAAGAGTCAGTGAAAGCATATAAGATGTATGAGGATGATTTCTGATTGCCAGACTTTATTTCCTTTTAACATTCCTGAATTGTCTTTAGGCCTCTTTCTTGGTTTTCATGTTTTAGTCTGTTATCGTGTAGATTATTTTCTATTTTTTAATCCATTTATACTTTTACAGGTATTTGATTCTCCATTTGTGCAAATACTTGTTGGCAAAGGAACTCGAAAACGCTTGGATGCCAAGTCTATTGTTCAGTTGGTTCGTAGTTTTGAGGCTCCTATTGGTATGCTAAATTTTCTCTCTCCCTATCTTTAAACAAATGCATGTCATATTTTCCAGGTTGTTGGAATGATGTTAGAAGTGAATGATACCAACCTCGGTCACTGTTTTGTCCTGTAGATTTTACTCATTATGTTGAAGTTCCTTTTCTTTTCTCCTTTTGATTCAAGGTTGTGATTCTCTTCAGCCATTGCATTACAGCTGACATAATCTTCCTTTGATCGGTTTCTTATAAGAATCTCTGTCCTGTTATTCTTATATATTTGTGTTTTTGTCATTAAATGTTTTGCTTCCATCTTTGACAAACTTTTTAGAATGTCTAATTTAGAGTTAAAGAAAGTCATGGATATACTGGAAGTGATCAAAGTAAATAAACTCATGCTTGGAATTACATCGTGGGATTTTACTACTCGAAACCTTTTTTTTCCTCTCCACTTCACAAACCTTAAGCTTTATAAAATCTGATGAGTAGAAGTTATAGACTTTATTCATAATTGTGTGAAAAGCTAAATTGATAGTTCTTTTTCTATTATTAGCGATGATTATGGTGATTATCAGCCTTATTTTTTTGCATCTCAAAATACTAAAAAATGATTTTAGTGGTCTCAATTGCACTTCAAATTTTACTTTGCCTATCCGGTTACATATTTCAGAGTGCTGATGTCTTTGGTTCACGTCTTGGGCTGAAGGTTTCTGCATTTGTTCTCTTATTTCTTTGATAAAGTAAATTACATGCACTCTGTAATATATCCTCAGTTTGCTGCAGTAATTTGTCAGCATTATTTTCCTTTCTAATATATTTATTTTGACACTTGACCCTTTTTATTCTTGGACTTATCGAAATTGACTCTTGCTTTCATTAGGAACCACTGCTTATATAGAACAATCAATCCCGTTTCCAAATGACGGAAAGCAGGTTGGTGTAGTCCCTTATCCCTTATTTTTTTTCCCTGGGAACTTTTCTATTGACTTTAATTTAATGCTGTTTCTCTTCTATTTGCCTACAACCTTTTGCTTTATTGAGTTACTCATGCAGATGAGGAGGTTACCTGGCCCTTCGTCTGTTGTTTAAAGATGGGAAGCATGGCTCACATGAATTTGCACTAACTTTCCTCTGTTGGGAAGAAATCTTCCTTAAAGAGTCCTTGAGTATAATTATCTTTTCCTCTTTTGCCTTGGCCAGAGCATCTTTCTTGGCCCCTCAACCATGAAAATTCACCTTTGCTTATAGTCTTTAATTCATGGTGTTAAACTCGTTCTCATCAAGCTGTTTTAGCTTGAGTTAAAGTCCTTGATCTGAATAATATATTGATGAAGAGTGTTACTTAAATCTCAAGGAAAATACCCTAAAGGAGTGCAATTTACAATACCATTTTACTTGAAGGCCAAAAAGTTATCCTGAACTTCTTAGCATTTTGGGTTTCCACCCAAAAATTCCTTTTGGATTCTGATGTTTTAGGTTTAACTACTCTATCATGATTTGACCACTGCCTCTATATGTATTTCTTCTGTAATTGGCCTCCAAAGCATATCAAAACTTGCATCTTTCTCTCCCTAAAGTATTTCCTGTGTCTAAACTACTAAAAAGTTTTGCAATAGCATATATCAACGCGGAACTATATCAGGAAATACTTGTCTGGTACTACTACTGAATCAACGATAATTTCAATACCTTCAAGGCTATGATTCTAAATTTGAATTGATGCAAATAATTGAAAATGATATGTGGTACTTTTTTGGCAACAGATGTGAGGTTGGACTAATATGAAATGCAAAATACATATTGCAATCTGATTATGCTATTGAAAGACCCTTGTAATTCATTGTCAATGTGGCCACGTCACTGTTCCCCATTTGCATTTGGATGATTTGAGTTAATTGTATCAATTCCACAAATAAGAGAGAAAATTGGCTGTCTTAAAGTTTTCCCTCTCGTGGGAGTGGATTCCACTTATTGAGCGCCCTTCTTGGAAGAATGGATGTATAGGTTAAGCTGTAAATTTCCAAGTTTGACGCATAAATATCACAGGACTTGTAGAAAATTTTCCCCACTTCTGTGGTTTAGGGTTTAATTGAGAATTTTTTACAAGTCCTCTTTTGATATTTATGAGTCAAACTTGGAAATTTACAACTTATTTGGTGTATTTTTGCACAAGTTCTCTAAAGGACCCATTAGTGATGAATCAAATTAAGGGGACACATTAGTAATTAATTTCCTTGATTGTGACTTTTCTGTAATCTTCCCATTTGGATTCTGTAAAATGTAAATGGTGGTCTATAATCAAGTTTGACTGTTTGAGCCAAGTATTGTGTGCTAACTTACTGTTAGTGTAATCCAGAAATTGAAAATGGCGAATCTTTAAAACTGAATGATTATTAGATATGAGAAAAAAAAAAGAAAAAAGAATGATTATTAGATATGTGTAGAACGCATTTTATAATATCATATTTTGATGGAACTATTGCTGTATCAACCAGAAGTATTTGTTCTCATTTTTTTGTGTTTCTCCCTTGTCTTTTGTAATCAAGGGTTGGTGGAGCGGAGGATTTGGGTATGGGCTATGGATTGGGATCTTAGTCGCCTCTGGATTTTCTGTTGTTCCAGTGCCATCTTATACCTGGAAAACCAAATTTGAACTCAATGGAAGTAGGGCTGCAAAGGTTTGTTTGATCCTAACAATGAAGACTGTTGTTGGTTTTGGCTAATTATTAAATGCAACTTTTTCTTAAGTTTATTCATATTTGCATGAACTCCACGGTAAGGAGAGAATATATATATATATATATAGTTTGTTGATAAACTTGTAAATTTTGCACATTCTGATATATATATTACTTTTTTCCTACACTGTTGCCTCTTTTGAATTATAGCTAAGTTCTGACATTACAGGATGACAGTAGGAGAGTCGCATCTACCTTGTTTCCATCACTAAGTTCGCTGTTGAGAAGGAAAAAGGATCATGGTATTTTTTGTCTTTCTTATAGTCCATCTTTCAACTGCTATCCTGGTCATACAAGATCATTTTGGAAATGTGTAATGGCAGGATTTTGAACAGGACATTCCAAAACCCTAGAATCCTGCATGATTTGAAAGTGTAAACATTACTGATTACTTCTACTGTTAATTAATGCAATGTTTATATTCAAAGTCCGGCTTGTTCTTTAATTAAAAACAATGCAGGTTCTCCAGGAGTTATTGAGCTACTGCAGTTTGTAGAGCTGCAGTTTTAATTTGTTTTATTGATCTGAATAAAGATATCACTATTTGGTCTTTCATAGTACTAAGTTTTTCAGTATCTTTTTCTTTATTATTTCTAGGAGTTATCAAATGGCCTCTAAATGAGGAAGTTAATTAAGGAATATAGAGTAATTTTTTCTTAAAAAAAATCTTCATTCTTTAAGAAACCCTCCATACGAAGAAGATCTTCAACTGGCAGTGGCTGTTGGGACAAATGAACAGAGATATACATCACTGTCTTCTGGTGATTTTGATTACAAGAATGAGCCACGAGGATTAAACCTTATGCCTCTCTGAAAGGTTCTCTTGTATCAACTAAAAAATACAGACCATCTAAAATCCCTATTGGAAGGTACTTGAAACTAACAGATAACAAACAAAATTCTGAATGACATGAATGGTGTTAAAACTTCAGCTGAAGATATATAATATAGCTGATTCACTAATTGTATAGGAGGCATGGCAGGATAAATATTATATGTTAATCAACTTGTGGATTTCTCTCTTTTACATTCCTTATTGCTGTCATGATACTTGTTGAAAGCGTGTTCTGGAGACTCACAGTGCCCTGAATTGTAAAATTCACATGTATACTGTCTCTTATCCCTTATGAACCCTACATTTAGGCTATTTGCTTTTCAACATTCCCTGAAATATGTCGTATTTGTGCCAATTGATCCTGTTGGTTACCAGTATTTTATCACGCGTGATTATATATGTAATGTAACTAATCTGTCATATTGCAGGAAGGGCTGAGGCTCTACTAATTGCTGCTTATGGCATGGGCCAGATGAATGAGTTGGATTTATCATGCTATTCCATTTTGGAAAAAATGGAAACTTGAAAATGATAGTGACATATTTTGTTTGGCTTGTTTCTTGTTGCGTGGGGATTACCTGAAAGGGCAGGACAAATGAATTTGTTTGACTGAGGCTGTCTAGATTTTCGAAGTTGGAGCTTTGGCATCTGTTGGATGTTTTTGAAGACTTGTAAATGACAGGTATTCAGTGTATATTCTTCTGGAATTTGTATTTCTCTTAAGCATATTAAGATGACATAATGATGTAGAAAGACACTAACCATTGTAGGGATTCTGATACATTTGGAAGGACCAAGTCCCCTCTCACTCATTCTGTTGCATTTCAGTTGGATAGAGATTTCAATGAAATGTTGAGGTTTAAGCCAACTTGGTCGAGATTAGAATTTTCTTCTTTCCTTGGCTATTGCCACCATTGTAGTTACCCGTGATACGAAACACCAATACTTAAAATCAAACTGTATCACAGTCATGATCCAAAAAAAGGGGGCAAATGACAATTAATAATCTTGTAAGAAAATTAATGTTAAATCACGATCCTATCATAACTAATTCAATTCATTTTTCACACTACAATAAAGTTTCGGTTTAGTTCATCTTCAAGTATTTTGTTATAAAAGAAGCTCAGTCTAGGAAATATAGAGAATCGAGGGTAAAATCTTACAATTCTTATGATTTATCAATAGAAAATTGAAATTCACCTTTCCATCATCCTTTCACTTATAAGTATGCCGAGCCATGGCCACCAACAGAAATTGTTTCGTCACTTGCCTCATTTCTTGAAAGAGAAGATTATGAGATTGTAACATGCAGGCATTAATTTTCACATCTAAATATAATATCATTAGCTACTTCAATAAGTTCTTCCCCATTGCGTAATTCTTTTGACGAATTTGACAGCGAAAAATACATGTTTTTATCAGATATTTTAACGGTTCTAGTGTAGAGTAATCTCAAAGATGACTCCTTCAAGATTCCCAACAATGTGCCTTGTCCCAGGCAGCTCTTTCATCTGCAATCCGTGCTTCAAAGCTTCATTAACGATCATCATGTCGATGCTGCAAGGTGGTGCATTTTAATTAAATGAGAAATCTTAAGAATTTCACAAGGTACTGAAAACCATATTGGCTATTGAATCGTTCAAAACACTAGTTTAAGGATTACTTATCAAGATCATGGTTGAATGATAGTCAAACAGGTAACAAACAAAACATTTTATTGAACTGATCAAGACATTTGTTAAGAGTTTACTGGTGTAACCGGCTAGGTTAACTTGATTTTCAACACTATGAAATTTAGATCAAAACCATAGCATAATTATCATTAGTAAACAAACAAATGAACAGTGATTAAGACTATTAGCCATGGCTTTCAAAAGTTGCAAAAATTTTATGCTTATATCATGTTACTATATTGATAATTAGACATGCAAAATAATCATAAGCTCAACAGAACAATTGAAGACGTTTGCCTTGCAGAATTTAGACAACAAGGGGTTATGGGACATGAATATTCATTGAAGCACCAAAACACCATGGAAGGATCAAGGATGAACAGATTGAGTTCAAAGAAAAATCATGAATGTTCTCTGGGAAAGTGAAGCTTGAACTTGGTTAACACCCTAATAGGGACTTAATAAGTAGTAAAGACTCGAAGGTAAAATGATAATTCCTCACCGCTTACTTTTGTTCAAGCTAACTCTTAGAAGAAAAGACAGGGAAATTAATACCCCTTAGCTCTCAACCTTGCAAGGGAACACAGATTTTTTTTTTTTTTTGGGATACACGGAAAGAGATTTTGATACTGAGTAATGAGAATGGAATGATAAATTTTGACACTGATCAATGAGGATAAGATTTTGATACTGGGCAATGAGATTGAAAATGATTTTACAGTTTCGGATTAGCAATAACTGCTCCACCTTATTTCTACTTTACAACAACAACAACAACAAGCCTTTATCTCACTAGATGGGGTCAGCTACATGGATTGCAAGACGCCATTGTGCTCTATCATTTATCAAGCTTTTAGGAATATTATTAATTAAGAGATCGCACTCAACAACTTCCAAGAGTGTTCTCTTAGGCCTTCCTCTACCTCTCTTAATCAGACTCAAAGTTATATGTTCCACTCTTCTCACTGGTGCCTCCCTTGGTCTTCTTTGTACATACCCAAACCATCTCAACCGATTTTCTACCATTTTTTCCTCAATAGGTGCCACCCTCACTTTTTCGCGTACGTGCTCATTTTGAATTTTATCTTTATGTGTATGTCCGCACATCCATCGTAACATTTTCATCTCTGCTACTCCAACTTTATGCTCTTGCTGTCCCGTTAGAGCCCAGCATTCACTACTATATAACATTGCCGGTCTGATAGCAGTGCGATAAAACTTTCCTTTAAGTTTATTAGACACCTTACGGTCACAAATAACTCCTTTAGCTTTTCTCCAATTAAACCACCCAGCTTGAATTCTATGTGAAATATCTCCACCGATTTCGCCATCATTTTGAATAATGGCTCCCAAATATCTAAACTTTTCCACTTGAGGTGTAATTTGATCTCCCAATTTCACTTCTAAATTATTGTCGAATAGTCCTTTACCAAATTTACAATATAAATATTCCATCTTACTTCTACTCAGACGAAAACCTTTCGACTCCAATGTCCTCCTTCATAACTCAAGTTTGCAATTAACCTCTTCTCTTGTCTCTGCTATAAGAACTATATCATCCGCGAAGAGCATACATTTCGGGATTTCCTCTTGAATATGTTCCGTCAAAACATTTAAAATCAAGTTGAACAAATAGGGACTCAGAGATGATCCCTGATGTAGTCCAATCTTTATAGGAAAATCCTTTATTTCACCACTAGGTGTTCTTATACTAGTTTTTACCCCCTCATACATATCTTGTATGGCTTTAATATAAGCAATTCGTACTCCCTTTTTTTTCCAACGCTTTCCAAAGCACTTCTCTTGGTATACGGTCATAAGCTTTTTCCAAATCAATAAAAATCATGTGTAGATCTTTATCTTTACAATGATACTTTTCCATTAATCCCCTTAAGAGATAAATCGCCTCTGTAGTTGATCTACCTGGCATAAAACCAAATTGATTCTCAGAAATATTTGTCTCCAATCTCAACCTGTGCTCAATTACTTTCTCCCACAATTTCATTGTGTGGCTCATGAGTTTAATCCCTCTATAGTTAGTACAATTCTGAATATCCCCTTTATTTTTATAAATAGGAATTAATGTACTTCTCCTCCACTCATCAGGCATTTTCTTGGACCGTAAAATCACATTAAATAACTTAGTTAACCATCTCACCCCTTCTTCACCTAAACATTTCCACGCTTCGATAGATATACAATCAGGTCCGTTGGCTCTACCATTTGCCATTTTCTTAAGAGCTTCCTTTACCTCCTTATCACGTATTATTCGATAGAATGACAAATTTTGTTTTCCTTCACCAGTTACTAAATCCTCCAAGTTACTAGGTGAATCCTCTCCATCATTGAAAAGTTTAGAAAAGTAAGTCTCCCATCTATTTTTAATTTCATCATCTGGTAAAAAAAACTAGGTAAAGTTTTAAGGAATTCACTATCTCGAGTTCTGCGATATATATATATATATATAATATGATATGATAAGAGACTTTTTGTAGCTGACCACGGCATGACTGGGCCGTTCAAAAAATGTTTCTTCACACAATGATCTAATGAGGAAACTTGGTAAGTGATAACAAATGCCCTAAAGATTTTACTCAAGTCTTGTCCTCAATATATAAAGCCTCAAAATGTAAGATTCATAGAAAGGATCATCGTGAGAGGTAGAAGCTCTCTCCACTTCACTTCCTTTGTAATTTGTGCAGGGCTTTTCCTGTTTTGAAATTTGTTGATAAATTAAATTTTAACCAAAAAAAATCCTGAATTATCAGTTTTTCATCGATTCAGTGACCCTGCACCTGCTATTATCAGAAGATATGATACAACCTCAAAATTTCACTGCGCTCTTATCTAACAAACTGGGCCAATATCAGCAAAATATATCCTCGTGGGAAGGTCATAAAAGTAACGAAGTAAATCTACCAAATATTTGCAAATTTTAACATGCCATGAGAGGATAACGATTCAAAAATGGTAAACCTTGGACTCAACAGATGAAAAATGGCAAATATGAAAATACATGATACAAGCATGATGTTGTGAACACAGATGAGCAACTGTTATGAGTCCCACATAAGAGAGCCTCACAAGTGAAGTTAGGCTAATCTTTTATGATGAGCTCATAACAGCAACAGAGAGGTGCTTATCAAAGAAGACAATTAAACCGAGCAACAAAGAGACACGCATCAAAGGAAACAAAATTAAACATAGCAGCCAAGATTAACAAGCTAGGTTACTTACCTCTTTGCTCTTGATACATAGGCTAGTATGAATTTGCATTCTCTGTCCTCTTCTACCAGCAGCAGCATCTTCACAGTATCAAAAAGCAGAGGAATGCTTGACTGCTGAAAGCTTATGCATTGTCAAGGCTTCTCAAATAAAGTATTCGTTCAATTTACATAATTCATTTCAGCAAAGATCCAACACGTTAAAGAGGAACTGAAAACTTTGACCATGTGAATGTGTGTGTTTTTTTTTTTTGGGGGGGGGGGGGAAGCAAGCCATGAAGGTTTGAACAAGAAAAAGCAATATCTTGCACAAGGTTTTCACAATAATAATGGGACTGATGGGAACAGAAAGGGGGTCTCACACTCCATTTAAAAAATACTAAACTCAAATATTTTGAAACTGATAGTACAGGTGAGTGACAACACTGTAAAATATGTTGAAACCAATGCCAGTGTCAATAAAAATCATCAGGTATAATAACAAAGATGATACCTCGGTCTTGCGTGTTTATTCAAATCTCAGTAGTAAAATTTTATCTAGCTGAACACTCATTGGTCTGATTCCTAATCCCTAACTATAAAAGAATAGCTTGATGGAAAGCCTGATTTAGAGAGATAATAGTATGGTTAATACTTATATCTCATAACGGCATACAAAACAATAAATTATCTGATCTTCAAATAGAAACTACATAGAAAATTGAATCATTGGCTAGGGCATATGACATGCAAGATTGTTATTGTTCTAATCAATTTCTATTCTATACTTCTTCTTCTTCTTCTTCGATAAATTCTATTCTATACTTCTACCCTAAGCTAAAAAACTTATTCTTGTATTCATGTCTTTCTAATGAAAGTAAGATACAATGCATTATGGATATATATGTCAGCTCCAAGAATGAAGTTAAATCCTCCAGGATGATTTTGTAAAATTCCATTGATCTGATCAGAGTTCCCCCATTCTAGTTTCTCTGCAACTAATCCTGAAAATATATACAATTAAATTTAAAATTTAGTACATCCAATCACCTATTTTCTTAAAAAAGATTTTGTTCTAACCATGAGAAGTAGGACAGTTATTCTCAGGAACTGAATGCAGCTCTATATTTTTCTTCAGGATCTGAAGGTAGATACCAGATTAGTCTAAACAGATGAAAAGCTAGAGATATCCTCCTATTGGCCCTACAAACATGATTTCCTGACCTCACCTTGAGCACTTCTTCATTATGATCCGTTAACACAACTTTCTGGCAGAATCTACTGCAAAGTATGCCGGTAACACCTGTAATAAATGAAGTAGCAACCACCAAAGACACATAGCATGAAAAAAGAAGAGATAGTTTTCTAGTAAAAGAAATTCAAGATGTAAAGAAAATAAAATAAAATATAAAAAGAGGAAGTAACTCATTTCCTAAAACAAAGGGAAAAGGGGAATGGTAATTGCACAATTTCAAAGTCATGAAATTGGGAATGATACAAGGAATCATTATTTCTCCCAACAATCATCAAAGAATCTGCTCCCCCATGCTGACCTCGTGTTTTTTTAAAAAGAATACACACACGCACACGTGCACACCCATGCACACTTAAATCCTTATTTCACCATTATCATAGTTATCAAAATACTTTACATTAGGCAGAGGTAGATATAGTAACTACATATAAAATCCCACCAATTTGGCATGCAAAATGTTAGTGAGTTCTATCTTATAATATTATCAGTAGAGACAATGCATAAGAAAATTGCTAAAAGAAATTATGTCATATGCATTGCACAAGATGATTCTCCATAAAAAACTTCCAAGCATATAGGAAATTTTCTGATATCTAACTGCTGTATGCACAATGAATTATGTAGTTTGGAGTTAGAATACCATAGTGAATAATCACAAGTTTCAGATTCTCTATGAAACAGTTTTTATCTTTATACAACAGGAAACATTTTCTCTTTAAGTGTGTAATACATACCAACACCAGAACCTAATTCAATGACAGTGCAACCCTGAAGGATCTCACTATTTTTTGAAAGATAATCATTTAGCAGAATGGCTCCTGGCCACACCACTTGCCCTGTCAAATCAAAATCGGCTGATAAAAGGATAATTAGTATTGTGGCTCAAATTAAGGAAAAGATAGGAAAGCAAGGATATCCAAAACAAGAACAAATAAACAAGTACACAGTCTAATTTAAACCAAATAGACAGCGGAAACACTATTATGATAAGGTATTTTCAAATCATGAATGGTCATATCTTAATATATTAAATATCAAGAAATCAAAACCTTCAACATCTGATCCTTCTGAACCCTCTAACAATCAAATTCCCATTTAAGGTCACATGGGGAACCCTTTTTTTCAAACACTACTCATCAAATGGATAATAATTCTGGACACTGACTCTAGACAAAGGCTCTAGATTCTAGACAATGGCTGTGGGGGAAATATTTGATCAATATAATGGAGAATGTAAACTTGGTCACTGGTTAAAATAGTCTTAGAATTACTTACCAAGGAAAGGAAGTAGCACAGCATATGGCTAGCAGAGCCAATTAATCATCATGATAAATTGAGTTATAAAGGGAAGTGCGCTTAAAAATAACAACACGCTATTTCCTTACAGCAATACTCCATCCAAGTGAAAAGATTGACCATGGTAAGGACATTAAAGAAATGGCCATTGGCCCATCAAATTGTTTACTTCTTGATCATTCTTGTTTTCTTCTCCTCAGTCTTACATGGTTATTGAAAATGAGATATATTGAATTGTATCGGAACTCAATCCTAGTTCAACCAAACATATTCACAAGAGGACAGGAAAAAAATCTGTCATTAACGAGTTAAAAGTGTTGAAGTGCAGAGTCAAATGGATCTCTGCACAGTGATTATAAATAAAGTGATTTATCTAATGTGTGTAAAGCAGAATTGAGGCTGCGAACACAACAAAAAAGATAGAAAATGTAGTTTTAGCACAATCAAACTTGATAGGTAGCTCAACAACAGAAACATCTTAGATGTTTTTTCCCAATTGTAAAAATGAAAATCTTCGAAATGGGTGGGAAGTAACTCACTAGAAGCAGCATGGAGACAGAAGAGCTGAATCTCTTGAGACCCAAATGTAAAATTCGTCAGCTGGTAACTTGCAAAATCCAATTAACTCCATTACAAAAACAGTAATTATGATATACTTAAAGTACAGAGAGAAAGCAAGAAGAAGCTACTTGTCATTGAAGAAAAACGATCCGTCTAAGCTAATGGTGTCATCATCATCATCTTCTTCATGGCGATGTTGTTCCTGATTTCGTATTTCCTCCATGTGTAACACTTTCGCAGAGTTTGGAACAGTCAGGGTTTTGCAGTTTCACTTCGTTGAAAATTGCGACTTCAGAGGGAAAGGCAGGAAGGGGACCGAATTGCTTTGGCTTATACGACGACGTTCTACCTCGGTATATTATTTCTTATTTTTAATATAAACCAAATTTAACTAACTTTGTACTTATTAAAAAATAATAATTATATTCTTAAAATTATTCAAAAAGTACATAACTTTTAATTTTTCCTCTTTTTACAATTAATAACTATAATAAATTGTTATATAGCTATTCAATTAATAATAATAAATGAATGAATGAATGAATCAGGGAATGAATAAGAGATAAGCTTTAAAAAAAGAAAAACATTCACTATCCTAATTTTTTCTTATATTAATTAAAGATTTGCCCAATCTTAAATTTTGCCTTATATTTTTGTTAACATTATATTGCTTTTAATCATCACTTACACTTTTTTAAATTGTAATTTCAAAAAGCACTTCTAATGTTCACTAATATGAAATTCTAGTAGAGCTTTTTATCTCTCTCTATGCCAAACCACTTCAAAACCCTCAAAATGTGAAAGTTGGTTGCATATGTGATTTTTAAAATTCTGATGCGATTGTCATGTCGAGTCACACTTATTCTCCATGGCAAACATCACAAAATAGACAGCTTAACTTAAACCCAATTTTTGGGTCCAATTTGCCCAAAATCCTCTAATGCCCTAACCTAAATCCCTCGCTAAATGCCATTTTTTGTAGCTAAATTTTATTTTAGCTATAAATTTTGTCCCTTGCTAAATTCATAGCTAAAAAAAAGCTCGTTAAATTTAGCGAGAAATTGTATTTTCCTTGCTAATTAGTGAGGGATTTAGTGAGGGATTGAATCCTTTGCTAATCCCTTACTAAATATGTTTATATTTAAAAATAATTATGTCACATCACCTGCCATGTGTGATGTCAACTTATGACATGTCATCAACAACCTCATGCTTTGTCAACTACCATGTCATCAATCATCTCGTGTCTTATCACCCACTACATGTGCGACAATTCATGACACGTCATTGTCCACCTTGCGCCATGTCACTTGCTTCTTACAATATCATATATTTATCATGTTTATGCCAAAGCTAAGGTTTGAACCCTTGACCTCATACCTTCCAAGTTTTATGCTCTCCTTCTTTGCCAGTTGAATTGAAAGGCACCTACAAGCATTATATGATAAATTATATATATATATATATATATATTATTTAACTACATAAATATATCAAATAATATATTATAAAAATACACACATATACATATTAAGTTTTATTTTCAATTATTAATATGTTAAAAATATTTATATTTTATTTAAATTATTCTTTATATTATATTTTTAATAAAATATTATTTTATTAATGAAAATCAACTTAAAATAAATAAAATATTAAATAATTTTATTATGAATATTTTAGTTAATTTTTAAATTAAATTATTATTTTTAAATGAAATAATTAAATGTATAATTAAAAGTCATTGTCAAAAGGTAATTTTTTTTGTAGTAATTAGCTAGGGATAAAATTCCTCGCTAATTATTTTATTTTCGAGAGGGATTGATAGTCCCTTACTATTTTTCTCGCTAATTCTCTTATTTTAGAAAGGAATTGACAGTCCCTTGCTAATTTCCTCGCTAATTTTAAGTCAAGTTATGAAATTAACATTTCTCATTAATTTCTTGCTAACTCGGTATTTTAGAGAGGAATAGATGATCCCTTGCTAAATTTTTTCACTAATTTGCATTTTTTAGTAGTGTCTTGGCCCAATTATTGACACCTAATTAACCTAATTAATTGATTAAATCTCTAATTCATTAATCAAATCCTTAATTAAATTTTGGGATATTACAACAGTAGTCAAGCATGCGACATCTTGGTTATTTTAAAAGAGGGAAATTGTGGTACGAAAGTAAAATGGAAGCTTGGTCAAGTTGTCTTCCCTATTCAGTGAGTTTAGGTTAGTTTAGTCACAAAAACTTGGCCTCGTTGTTTTGTTAGCTCACGAGTTTAGTTATTTGTATTGAGGATGTTTGGATGGAATTGTGAATCATGCATGTTGTGACCTATGTTATATATATATATATATATATTATTGTATGCCATGATCATGTGTTATATTTTGTGCTCCCACTTTGCATAATCATTTATGTCTTGGCTAGCTAGTAGGTTGACATATTGCATTATTTGCATACTCCCTCCATTAAAAAATATAAGACATTTTTTGAGGGGTTGAATGTTAGAAAATGTAAGGTATTTTTAATAATTCAAGGTGTAATCATTTTTAGTCTTATTGATCTAATCATTGTCTTGAACTGATTTCAGTAGCTTACTCCTTGAGGATAAAATGACTTAGATGTTCACACTAATACACCTTAGTTTCTTTTAAAAGCTTGAGATGATTAGGGCTTTTCATAAGTAGTGTATTTTATTTGGTTACTGAGACTTTGTCTCATTTTGTGGTTACAATTTTAAATGTGACAAAGTTGGTACGAGCAAGGGAGAAGCTAGTCAAGGCAAAGAGTAGACAAGCCTTGCTTCTTTTTAATTGCCCTTAAACCTTTGGCTAATTATATTGTGTAATTGAATATATGTATATATTACCAACTAGGAAACATATGATTATTTTGGTTGTACTTGCATGATTTATACAAACTAATATGATTATAATTTGGCTTGAGTTGTGTATCTCATGATGAGGTTGTGTTGTGTGGCTAAATTACTCTTGCAAGTGTATGATTATTGTTATTAAACAAAAAAAAACATGAGATATTGTCATTTGAATGTTTTGGATGACCAACCATGTCCTAGCTTCATTAACGATCTGCTCGATTTTTTTCTTTGCCTCTTTAACTCAATCAAGAACATCTCCTATTTTGGATTGCAAATTCTATTTTTCTATTTTAAGTTTTTTGACTTTCTTGTTAAAGTAAAAAGAATAAGAAGCTTCAAGTATTATCACATTATAACATCTTAAAATTTTAATTAAGAGTATTAAACAAAGATGGAATTAATTAGGAGTAATGTGAAGCAAGATTTAGGGTTTAAATGAAAATTTTAAGGAAAAATTAGGTCACTGTCTATAACCATCTATGATTGTAATCCAACAAGTGGTTACCACTCGTGGACGAGCATCCTTGGAAGAGAAGTGTGCTATCTGTTCTCCATGGTTGAGCTTTTTAGTGGAGACAACCATCCACGGTTATGGACAGAGGAGTAAATTTGGATTAGTGACTTCAACGGCAACTGGACATGATTACAATATGCACAATCATCTGCGGTCAAAACATCAGATATGTGTTATAAAATGCCAAAAATAGAAAGATAGAGAGAATAGGAGAAAGGGCATTGGGAGAAGGGGAAAACTTTGCTAGGGCAAGAGTTTTCTAGCAATTTGAAAAGTTTTAGAGCTAGGAATCACAAGAGGTAAGTTCTTATTCCCTTCCTCCCTCATTCTAGCAAGATTTTGAGTTTTTATGAAGATTTTGATTGAATCTTAGTATTTTTTATCATTGGGAGGTTGTGGCTGAAATTGATGGATAAAATGAAGTTGTTGGAAGTTTCTCTTTATTTCTAAAATAGAGAGTGCTGATTATTTGAGCATTAGAACTGATTTTGAATGATTTTGCCTAAACTCTAATTTCAAAATGCTTAAATATGAGATTTGAATGTAGGGGAATAAGAATCTCAAAATTTTAGTTAATCTCATTATATGCTAGCATCATCATTATCATCACCTCCTTTCATCTCTTTCAACCCTACTCAATTCGAGTCTCATTATATGCCACCCTCACTACCATCCCTTTTCAACTCACCCACTCCTACTCAATTTGGATCGTTCATATCTTTACTTGATGATCTTGCACTATTTTTGGCTGAATACAACATTTATATTTTTAAACATGGTGGACTATTAAATAAAGTAAATGCTACCCTCCGACAATTGATTTCTTTATTTGAATTACCTTAATTTGATTTAAATATGTCAACTACATAGATGGATGAAACACTTGAATCTCAAGAAGAGGGGAACATACAATAACAACTACACCCACCACAATGTATGAGAAGGAGAACAAAATGTGGTATTAAAAGTTATTATTTGTAAGGTAAATTAATTTTCACTTTTCATTCATATAACTTAATCATTTGTTATTAATTTTTATAAACCTAATATCTATTTATTATTAATAATTTTTAATTTAATACAACCTTATAATAATTCCTTAATCATATTAGTAACTTTATGTAATTATTAACACTTTTCTCTCCAATTATTTACTCATCATTTTTTATTCAAATGATTATTAAATCATTAGACAAATCATTAATTTCATTTATTAGGGGTAGATGATGGGCTAGAGTTGAAGTTTAGAAATCGTTTGGTGTCATTAATTTTGTAAATTGTTTAATGCAAGGAGGATTTTATGTGTGTATTTTGGGAAATAATTCCCACGGTATAGCATTTTGGTGTTTTTTTATTGTTGTTATCTTTGTTTTTAAAAAAACCCAATATTGTTTATATTACATGGAATTTGGAGAATATAGCTTTTAGCTTGCTATGAATTTTATAATATATATTGATGATAATTTTTATACAGTTATAATATTTAAAAGATTGGAAAACATAGCTATTAGTCTATATAATTTTATCATACTTTGGCATAGGTCTCTATAATTTTTTTCATTATTCCAGGTTCTTCTAGTTTACTTCGTCTATAACATTAGTCCCTTTATTTTTCAGGATACCTAAAAAGGCCAAGAAATGTCACTAGCAATGTTAAATATATTAACATATAACTAATGCCATTAATTTGTGCTGAGGTAAAATTATAATTTAGCATATCAACAACATTGTCTGTCCCATCCTATTTCATGTTTCAATAACTCAATTTGTTGAATCATAAATCCATCTCAATACAAAGTTTAACTGCATTAATTACATGTTAGTATATTTAACATTGCCAGTGTCTCCTCATAATTCTTTTAGACATATTCAAAAATAAAGGATAAATATTGTAGACAAGATAAGTTAAAGGGACATGAAACAATGAAAAAAAAAAATTACAAGAACCTACGCAAAAACATGTTAAAACTACATATATTAATATTTATACTTTCCCTTAAAATTCCATATGATACTTTTAGGAAAAAATATAATCGACAAAATAAGTTTGAGATACATTAATAATAATTCAAGTCTTGGTCTCCTTCATTTAACGATTCTTTTAAAACGTGACACGGCGGCACGGCTGTGCCTGTACTCAGTTGTTAGGTGCTGTGGGATCACATCATTTATAGTCTCTTCAATGAAAATGTTTCAACTCAAATAAACACGATACTTGTACATGAATTAAATGAGAAAAATAGGAAATGGAAAAAAGTGACTGTAGATAATATATCCTCCCTCTAAGTCCTTATGGCATACATTTTCTAAAAAGATTTTTTTTATCCATAATAGTAGATAGATAGTTATTTATTATCATTTTTTAATTTTATTGTCGTTCTAAATTTAATTTTAGGACCTGTGTATCTCTCTTCCTGTTTTTAATAAGGATAAGGTTAGAATTTTTTTTTCATTTTAAAATATACTTAATGAGTTAATTGTCATTCATTGTTTTTAATAGAGTAATTAAAAGTAACTTATAATAAAGATCATGTATAACTCTGTTAACTTTGTTTTAAAAAAAAAAGAAAAAAAAGAGGCAACAGAAACTTCTAAAGTATATAATGTGTGCCATTGCCAATGATATTTTGCAATTATCAATAGGAAGAGGGGAAAACATACGATATGATGCCATGATGTTTGCCTTGAATTGATGGAAGAACGTGATTGCTTAAATGGAGTAAATTTTGATTGGAAATAATAAAATAAGATGATGGGTGCTGGCCATCTCATAGTTTTCTCAAGTCAATTATTTTCATGAAATTGTGTCAAGTAAAGTAAACTCATGATATATAGTATGGATTATTTGCTTGAATTTTAACAATGCAAGCAGTTTCGTAGCTATTTTCTACTCTATAAAATTATTTATTCATGAAGCCAAGGGCTTATTGTAGGCGATGATGACGATTGAACTCCTGTCTCTAGCGTTGCTATGCATTCGAGAATCAATCATCTAATCATCTTACAATGATTGGTGCAAGCTTTAACAAAAAAAAAAAAATATATGGAGAATTTAATTCTAGGATCATAATAGACACATATTTTCCAATCGCACCCAAATATTTTTGAAATAGCATTGAAGGTTTTGAGGAGCCACATGAAATTAAGTTTCATAGTGAAATAACATTATTATCCCTAATATTTAAATAAAAGTAAATAACATTTAAGAGAAGTCATATTTGCAGGTAACATTATGGATTTAACAAGCAACATTAGACAATTTACAAGTAATATTATGTTGTACAAAGGATGTTGGTTGCACAAATAATATTTAAGAATAACAAGTTAAATTATAGTTTTTACAAATAATATTAGTAAAATGATAAGGCAAGTTGCGATTTTTATAAGTAATGTTGTTATAATAATAAGTCAAGTTATGATTTTTATAAGTAATATTATTAGAATAACAAGTCAAGTTATAATTTTTATAGATAATATTACGAGAATAATAAGAAGTTATGTTTCTTTTATTAATGTTGTTTACCACCCATAACTTAACTTGTTATTATGCTAATATTACTTTTAAATTATAAGTTGACTTGTGATCTCAATAATGTTAATTATAATTAAAAGGTATTTTAATCATTTAATTAAAAATATTTATTTCATTTCAATGCTCCAGGCCTATAATAAAATTTCATGATTTTTTAAAATTTAATTGAAATTACATCACATTCAAGGACTTTTAATAAATTCTTCCACAAAGATAAAACCAATTCATGAAGTATAGCTGTGAGCTTTGCGACACGAAGCCCATGGAACCCGTCCAAAGAACCTTTTTTAAGAAGAATGAAATCGTGCAATAAGTCAAGGAATATAGCTAAGATAATGGTAGAGAACAAAACGCTACATAAAGTAATCACTTCTTTTATAAATCACAAATTCTCTCAACCACTTGAAGAAGAGCATGCCAGCTTCACAATATGATGAAAAGTAAATTTCATTCAACTCTCTATTTTCAAAGTACAAAAGTGCTTAAATGGTAGACAACTGGAAGACTAAAATAAAACCATAAACTTAATTCCTATCATAAGTGGTGCCATTTTATATTAAAGAGGCCATTAAATGTTGATCACAAGTCAAAGACATTGACCATCATACGGTCTTATTTAATGATAATTAAAAGACCAAAATATCTCTAAATCACATTATAAAGTTGTTTTATAAGGTCATATGATATGCGCATGATTTTTACTGAGTTCTTCAAATTGAACTTCATTTGACCCATAATCCTTTTCTAATGCTAAGGCCCCATTCACTCCTTCCATGTGGATATTGAAATGCACTTCAGTTAGCCACTCTTAAATTCAAAAATATTTGGGAAAGTCATTGTTGAATCTCATACAGAAGATTTAATTACTCGAAGGTCCCTCGAAATAAATAAATAATTCTTAAGTCCTAAGGATTTTGGTGTAAATAATTTTTATTGTCTAATTATCAGATTGTCCATTTCTTTGGGTGGGGAGCTTGACCGAGCTTCGTCGAGAAGCCAGGTGGGAGTGAGCGACGGGACTAGCAGCGAGCGTGGATACAGAACACTGATTTCATCGATGGAGATGGCAGCAAGAGGCTCACAATTGAAGTAGACAAGGAAGGCATCAGAGATTGATGACCTGAGGTGATTGATCGCTGAATGAGGTGAGTGATTGATGGGTTTAAGTGGAGATCATGGGTTTAGAAGAAATGTCTAGATTATTAAAGTTCAATTTTAAAGTCTCATTTTGATAGAGGAGGATAATGTTGAGGCAAATCTCTCCAAACAATGAAGACATGCTTTAAAATTGATGAGCTTCAAATTGCTTTAAAAGAAAAATAAAAATCAAAACTCTAACCTGCAACTTTAATTTTGCTGGAGGCAAATCGAAGATGCTTCATATGCTGCTTTGACGTTGATTTTTAGTTTTGTGCCTCTTGCTTGTGCCAAAAATTTTGATTTTGCTATTCATTTTTTATGTTTTATTGTTCTGGGTTAACTGAATTTGTGATGCGCCGGGAAGAAGAAGACGGGGAGGATGGTGAATTCCCCCCCCCCTCCTGTGCAGACCAGAGGCGGTTTCTCTTTTTAAATAGGCTTCTTTTTTTTTTCCCCAATTCACAAGAAATCTTATTTGCAGTTAATTCACTACAAACAAAAAATATCCGTTAAAAATAAAAAATAATTTATATAATTCATTTTTAACAGCTACATTTGTCATCATTAAAAGTATATTTATAAAAAATAATTTATATAATTTACTTTTGGCAGCAATATTTGTAAAATTATAATTTAATTTTTTTTAAAAATTATGAATTGTTTTAAAAATTTGAAATTAAGTAAAATTATTCAAAATATATTTATGAAATTAAATTTCTTATTTTATGTATAGAATTAGAAATAAATTATATATAGGATCATGAAACAAAAAAATAATAGTCAAGATGTGCTAAGTTTAGTTATTAAATTATTTCTAATTTTATATTATTCATAATCATTTTTTAGACATATATGGCTCATATTTTTTTTAAGAATTATATTATTAAACTAGTATTTTAATATGATAAATTAAAATCTTGATGGGTTATTACTTTTAATTATAATTGGTTAAGTTATACATAAATTATTACTTATAATCAAATACATAAATAGCATTAGAATGTTAAAGTTGTACAAATATTGTGAGATACAAATGATATTGTAGACTACTTAGCATATTGCATACTTGATGCTTAGCTTGATAGACATATGATGTTTACTTATTCTATTGAGCTCTAATGGCTTTTGGACAAGAATTCTATGTATTTCCTCCTAGTATATTTAGGTTTCATTGATATAAAGAAGAATTTAGCAATAACATTTTTTATAACTAATTATTACTAAACATAATATGAATAACTATTCAAATCCACCTTGCTATGAGGTTGAGAATAATTAGATGTAAACTAGATTGATCACATAGGAGATTCTTGTAATTATCATATATTGTAAAAGTTATTAGTATTCATTTTCAAAATTATTCAAAATGACTATTAACAAAATTTATGGGTTAAAATTAATTTGTTATTAAAATAATTTTTTAAGATATTGAAAAATTATCATAAAATATTTTTTATAAAAGAGGGAGAAACATTTAGCTATTTGAGAGAAGAGAAAAATTTAATCATTTACCTTATCAATTTTTGACAAAAATGAAGAAGAAAAAAGTAAATGATATTTAACATAAAATAATATAATACATATTCATAAATAAATTATGTACTTAATAATTTTCATTCAAAAAATAAAAATATAATTTAAAAATTGATTACAATGTATATAAGAATATTATTTAATATTTAATTTTCTTATTTTAAGTTCATTTTCCTAACAAAAATAATATTTACTAGTGAAAAATAATATTTTATTAAAATTATAATTTAAATATTCATATAAATCATTTTGTAATTTTAATAATTAAAAATAAAATAAAATATATGTATATCTTTTTAATAATATATTATTTGATATATGTGTTTGCAGTTATATAATATATATTTAATTTTATATATAATAACTCTAGGTGTATTTCAGTTCAACTGATAAAGAAGGGAGGTTGAAGGCTTGAAGGTGGGAAAGATCAAGGGTTCAAACCTTAGTTTTGTCATATTTTGCAACAAATATTTGATGTGGCATGTGGTGGTGACGTGGCGTATGAGGTAGCTTGAGAAGGCACATACGTGGCAAGTGAAGTGGCATAAGATGGTGGCGTATCACATGAGGTAGCTTGAGGAAGTGCACACATGGCATGACATGGCTAGGTGATGTGGCATCATCTGTCTAATACGTAGCCTATGATGTGACATAAGATGGCAAGTGATGTAGTATCATCTATCGCATATATAGTAGGTGACATGGTGCACACATGGTAGAGTGATGTAACAGAAAATAAATTATTATTTTTTTAAAAAAAGTTTTGGCAGCGACATTTGTTATAGCAATGACCTTTTAGCAATAAAAAACTGCAGGTAAAAACTTTTAACGATGACTTTTAAATTTTTGGTGATGACTTTATTTTTTTGTAAGTTCCTAAGCACGTCACAATTATTGATACAATTGGTGACATTTTGGAGTTTATAGAATGGCTAGGGGTATTCTACTGTGAATTTCCCAACTTTCTCTTGCCATAGGGCCATCTTGCCCTAGATCAACCCCTTAAATTTTGTTGTTTAAAATCTTCCATTGAGTTAATGACTTTGTGGTCTAATGGCATGTAAGCTTTTTTATAAGTTGATTTCTATATCAATCAATACAACTTATCAATATACGCAAACGTATTAAACTGGCACTTAGATCTTTTTTCTTTGTTGAAAAAACAAAGGATGGTATCTCCAAATTTTATTAATGAACCCTGATTATTACATGCCAAAAACTAGAACCAAAACAACAAAAGAAAAACACAGAAACTGATTAGTGTTTTTAGAGTTATTTTTCTAAACAAAATAAAAGTAAAATCTGTTTGGTTATATTAATTTAAAAATAATTTTAAAATTAAAAAAATAGACTGATAGTGATAGTTGTAAGAGATTAATGGTAGTGATTTATAATAAAAATTGATCAAACTTACTATATTTTTTAATAATGAAATGTGATGTGTTTTGAAAACAAGAAAAATAAAATAAAAATAACTTTAAATTTTTTCCATTTTTTGTTTTTAAAAGAAAAAAATGAAAACAATGTTGAAATTAACTAAATTCAACATATTTATTCAAATGAGTTTTTTTTATTTTTTATTTTTAAAAATAGAAAACAGCTTTTAAATATAAAAACCAAAGAGGTCCTAAGCGTCTTTACGCTCACCTCTAATAATTTTGATGTGAATCTTGAAATGGGATTAGAGAAGTGCCAGGGAAAAAAAAAAGTCCAACTCAAATCAGACGACTAGGAATATTGGAAAGGTGATTAAAATAAGAAAGTAAAGAGAGAAAGAAAATTTGCAAATAGAAATAGGAAAGTCTTATCGGTTAACACCCAAGTTTAAAGATTTAGAAAATTATTGTGACATGCAATAGAAACTCTTCAAAATTATAAAATTTGCAACAAGATTAGGAAATTTATGGAAAGAGGAAACTCTTTATAAATAGGAAAGTAGTAATTAATTACTTGCAACAAGATTCCTTTTTTTTTTAATTATAGAATTGCATGTTGCCATGTAAAAGCTGAATTATAAGCCGAAGCCTTAGCTTTAAGGTATGCTGTAATCACTCGATATTTTATTAACAATCATGAATTAAATGCCCAATGATATGTTTTTAATATTTAATATTAACTTGATTACTTGATGATAAAAGTTGCATGTTGTTGGAAAGAAAAGATAAATAAATTGAACTATATGATATAGTCATAGAGATCTTCTATTTGTCCTTGTTTGTATTTCTTATTTATATTTTTTATTAAAAATAATCTTATTTAATATATAATTAAATGTTAAATGTGAGGACTTCTCAATGTCACCCGGCATATATATAATTATAAACACCAAAATAGTATTTCTAGTTTTTTAGAAAAACTTGCAAATTTCCATTATATAGAAAGACAATCTGGAACAATGACTACGTCGAAGCACATAGGATCGGATCGGATATGATTTCACGCGTAGTATATAATACACAACTAGCTAAGAGACCCACCAATCACGCAATCACACTGTTGACTGGGCCATAAATGAATCAAACAGTGATAGCAACAGCGAAAACAAAAGCAAGAGTAATCCAGAAGGGTGATGATATATATATATATATATATATATATAATTGCCTATTTGATCAGTAAGACCCGTCAGAGAACGAAACAGAACTCTAATCATGGAGAAAAAAACCAATTTAGCGCTCCACATCATTCAATATCTGTTGAATAAAATTATGCCAATGTAACACTAATTTAATTAAATAAAAATTTATGTGATTTTGTTTTTAAAAGCTTTATTTTTGGATTTTTTTGTCTTTTCTCTTTCCATCCTCATCAAAAGAAATTTATATTTATAACCATCTCACATGCTATGTTTTTATTAGATCATGAATGATGTGGCATATGGTGAATTTTTTTTTTCCTAAGCATGCATAATATTAAGGAATTGGCTTTCTATTGAGGAAAGCCCTCAAATCTATCCAGATTTAGCATTTTTTTATATTAAATTCATTAAAATAAAAAATTTATATAAATTATATAAAAATTTAATAAATATATTTACCAACCTATATAGTTCAAATTTAATATAAATAATCTTGCAAATTTTTATTTTAATAAATTTAAAATAAAAATAAAAAAAATATTAAATTTAGATTATCTCCATTAAATCTGAACACTCCAAATCTCCTCGCTCCTAACATTAAGAGCAACTAATTAAATAGACAGAGTGAGAAACTGAAGCTAAGTTCCAAATTTACAAGTTGAAAGGCGAAATTGGAGTTTTTCTTTTCACCGAACAAATATTAATATTATTTAAGATAGAAATCAGGCAAAGGAATTAGAAAATGCTCAGACCTTGATGTAAAGTCTGCTCTATTCATTCATATCTATATATGGTGCAAAAAGGCTAAAAGAAATATTTATAAATGGAGGTGGGGGTATATGAGGAATCTTAGGATGTGCTTTGGTACAGCTGCTTTTACATCCTAAATGTAGTTTTTAGCTTTTGAAATGTGTAATGTTATTTAAAATGTTTTTTTTCAAATGGGATGTACTTTCAAAAAGCACTTCCAAATGGTTTTGAAACAGGAAAAATCAAAAGCTCCTCAGCGTTTGAAACATGATTTGTGGCATGGCTGGTACCTAATATTTAAATTGACCATGATACCCTCATATTTTTTATTTCTTCTTGTGCAACCGAGGCCGACTCTCTTCTGTCATTCTGTGGCTCCTTTCATCTTGCTCGTCCGTTGCTCCTCCATCGCTCGTCTATCGCTTCTCCATTGGTCAGCCGTCTCTTCTCCTTTTCTTCTCCAACTTGTCCTTCCTTCCTTCTCAAGCTCACTTCTATACCCTAACACACGCCATTATGGAAGTTCACGTTGATACTAATACCACCGTCACAGTCACCAAGGTCTCATCAGTGGATGATGGCATCGTCTTCTTCGTTGTAGATGACGTTTTTGCGTGGTTGTTGTTGGGCGATGATGGGTCCAATGGTGAGCTGCTGAATCTATTGGAGGACGTGAAAGATATGGTGGTGGAACCGACGAGTACAATGGGCAGAGTGAGGTTCATTGACAACCCATATTCTTTGAGTACAATGGGTAGAGTGAGATTCATTGACGACCCATACTCTTTGCTTTTGGTTTTTCAATCCTCCTTGTCGTACATCACCATAAACGGCAACAAGGAGAGTTGCGGGTCATCGTTCTCTAATTCGGGCACGTTTATGATGGCCAGCGTTGACACCAACGAGTTGAGGAGGAAGCTTGTGGGTTCGGTGGAAGAGCTGGGCAGGGAGAGAAGCGAGCTTATTTCACTTTTTTCTATATTATTTTCACTTTTTTCCGGTCCATGCATGTGAAATATTGAATATATTTTTTATTTTTATTATTTAACATTTTAAATTTTATGTTATTTTAAATTTGTTTCACATTTTTTAAACATTTTTAATATATATTTGTATAATAAAAATTATAAATTATCATAAATTAATGTCCTTTTTAATTATTGTATATTAAAAAGTACATTTCAAAAGCACACATTTTTATTAATTTAAACAACTTTCAATTTACCAAACTGATTTTTGAAAAAATGTATCCAAACATAAATTTCATTACAACAATTGACTTTTATCAAACTGATTTTTGCTAAATGAACTTTCATCAAACTGACTTTTGACAAATTGATAACCAAACACATGCTCAACTCACTTCAATGTACATAAAATTAAATTGCCAACATCACCTCCGCCTCTAGCCTTGGGAATGTTAAAACATTGGAAATCAACAATGAAATGCGACAACAGTTTGTCTGATCATGTGTTGGTTAGACGTCCTTCTTTCTCCTATAAACCGGGAAAGTGCTTGTTGTTGTTGTCACGTTCGCAACATTCCATGACTTGCCATGTTTTCCCATTCAGCAGACAAGAAAACGAAACGATTTTACCAGTTGTCACCTTCAAAGCATTGCATAAAGGCTAGAGGCTATGAATGGTGAAAATAGATGGGAGGCCAGTCTTGGTTGCAGGGAAAGAAATAGAGAAATCTTTATCAACTTTGCTCTTTCTTGATGAAGCTATTGAGCGATGATGATGATGAGAACGACCACGGAAAGAGTCTGCTAGAAAGATGTGTGCGTGTCCTTCAGCTTTCCTCTTCTGTGCTATTTGTTATTTATTGAACGTCATTTGAATATACACTCTAGACTTCACAGTTATATGTCAACTTCAATATACATTACTATAGCTGACTTGATTACCCATTGCTGTACTGTATTTTGTCTGAAATAGAACACCTGACCTTATTTTGCTGTTCTTGGCTGCTCGCTCTTGCTTAATTAAGCTTGAAGCAGTGTATTTATGCATGTGAGCTTGCGTATTCTAAAACCACGTGAATTATCACATGGGATGATATTAAATATCGGTATTTGGATGTGTTTGGATTAAAATTTTTTTAACTAAAGTTAGAATGAACTAAAGTTAGGATAGATGTTTGTGATTGTAATATGATTTATGTTTGAATATATTTTTTTAAGTGAGTTGGACAAGCTGAAATTTATATGCATAATATAATTCAAAAGCCAATTTAAATGTGTAATGACAATAAAAATATATATGAATTTTATGATAGATATTTTTGTGAATAATTTAATATGTTTTCAAAATATTAAACTTTAAATTACAATTTTATTTTTAAAAGGTAGAATTAAAAAGTATAAAATAAATTGATAAATTAAGAAATATTAAATTTATAAATGTGTTGCACTGATTTTATAAAATAAATTACACTGCTAATAAGTTATAAAAATCATGATTTATGATTAGTTTTTTTTACTATGCATTAATATTATTACATTCATTTTATTCGGGAAATAATAAAAACAAGTGATTTAAGTTTGGTCCCTACGAGACCCTAGGGTTAATAATTGGCCCAAAAAAAAAATTAAAAGTTAGGATTAGATTAATTTATGATATCCCATTTAATTTCTAATATTTCCTTATCCACTGGTTGGGTTACATTAGAAGAACTCTGAAGTTTGGACTCATAAATTTTACTCACATCTCACTACATTTTTATTAGATGAGTTAGTCTCTAGTGTTATTGATTTGTTGTCCAACATTTTTCTACTATTCCAAAAATTTCTCCTATTATCTTTTTTTGCATGTCATACTTTATTACATTAACTTATATTGGGGGTAATATTTAGTATATTTTTAGAAATTAGGCACGATATGAAATGTAAAGAGTAAAGCATGTTATGGTTTATTATTATTAGTAATATATTTTGCACATTTTTTATAATTGAATATTTTGTAATTTCTCATTTCATTCTACTGTTTAAAAGTTACGATTTTTAAATTTATCAATTTATTTTTTTATTTTTAACTCTGACTTTTTAATATAAAAATGTAATTTGATGTTTAATATTTTTCCTAAAAATATCAAATTAACCATACAAATATATAACACAAAATTCATGTCTTTTTTATCATTATACATTTAAATTAGCTTTTGAATTGCATCATTTAAATAAATTTTAGTTTTTTCAACTAATTTTTTTAAATATTTAAATATAAATTATGTTACGATCATATATTTATATTTTAAATTTAATTTGCAAACCTTAACCCTTGTTAATTTAATGGTCTTATGATGATATGATCCATCACTTAAGATATAAAAAATGGTTACCTGAGATTTGATAATGGAGACAGGAAGAGAACCGATAGACAATAATTTTTTACCTTATTGTAACGGTTGTGGACTATTGCCATTAAAAAGATAATGTAGTGTCACTTTTTTTACTTGAAGTTTAAAAACACACGTATTTCCAAATTCCAGCATGTTTTTTTAGTGCGCTTCTGTGCCTTGTCATTAATGAGAGTGACATTGAAATTTAAAAGGGAAAATTGGGACGAAAGACCGTGAGGCAAATTGCTAAGAAAGGCCTGAGGTCCTTCAAGGACATTAAAATTATAACTTCAGTTCACTTGATCTTAACTCATTTAAAGGATCTTGAAACTTTTCTCTAGATAAATTTAGGATTAATGAGCAAACAAGACCTCAAATTATTGCTTGAAAATCGCTCTGAATCCTGAACTCTTAAAATATATAAAATAAATTCTAAACTTTTAAATTTCTAGCAGAATAAACCTTGACCGTTAACTTTATAACACTATTACTGTTTACGTGAGTATTGTAACAATCAGGGTTAAACTACAGTACCTTCATAAATAGTAACGATGTTAAAAAATGTTAACGGTCAGGGTTTATTTTGTTAGAAATTTAAAAATTTAAAGTTTATTTTATATATTTTAAAAGTTCATGATTTAGGATAATTTTTGAGTAATAGATTGAAGTCTTATTTACTCAGTAATCCTAAATTTATTTGCTAGTCCTTCTGACCAATTTCCTCAATCTAAAAAGATTTTTTTTAATTAAAAGTCAAATAGTTTAGGAACAAAAAAGAAAACAAAAAATAGCAACGTAAAAAGCAACGCCAAATATAAAAGCATATCCTTCGATAGGCATGTGTCTACTTGCCATTGGTAGTCTAAGAAAGTAATTTTGTGAATTGTCTGAAAGTTGCTCAGCAGCGCATTAATGTCCTCCTCAGAATAGAGACCACATCCTTCGAAAATAAGGATTGGATTAAAAATTTCGGCCAACAAGCCAGAATGATAGAACCACCTTGTAAATGCTCCCCCTTGAGCTGGGTTGATTTCATCCAGAAGAGAGTAGAGCGGTGGCAATAAAGTTCATCTTGCATCGTTTGATCCCAAATCTTATTTGTCTCTCATTAAATGTCCTTTTAAGTCTAACCAAGCAGGGGAGCCAGAATTTAAACATAAGGAAGCCAAAATTAAAAAATATATATTGCAATGTTTTTATAAATTTTAGGAGGACCAAAAATATATAACACTTATATAATATAAAAAAAATTCTTAAAAATTGGAGGGCCTCAGCCCCTACTGATCCCCCTCTTTGCCATTGTAACTAAGGTTGGGTCTTTCAATTAAAAGCATTGATTGTGTGTTAGGAGTTAATAACAAAAGTCATTACAAGTTGGTATTAGATTCTTGAATTCCAAGAACTGGAGCTTGTGTGCATATTTTTTATTGTTGCATGAGTATTGATGTTGGCAAAATATATTCATTACACATGTTTTTATTTTCTTTTCTTTTAATTAACTAACCTAACTATGAATTAATGATGGAGGTCACTACAATGATAGAGTACTTATCCTTCATCCACCATAGCTTCTTGACAGCATGGTAGGGATTGTTCAGAGAAAGTCAGCATCAATTTCACGTCTTTTCCTAACTAAACAGTCAGCAATACCATTAAAAAAAAAAAATAGACACAACTAATAGAAGCATTACATCTATGGAATAAAAATCTCCGAGCCCTTTGAATGATATCCAAAAAAGGTGGCCCAAGATTTGATATCTAGTCAGGAGGTCGATAGCATAGGAACAGTCAGTATAAAATAAACCTCAAACATCTCTAATGCCATGACTCCAATAGATTTCTAAACCATTGGTGATTCCACATTTTCCAGCAATTACAGCAAGATGGCTAGGCAATTTTTACAATAACCGAAAATCCACTAGCCTTCTTCACCTCTAATTACTTTTCCATAGCCTCTCTGCCTCTCAGTGGTTGCAATATTTGCAAAGACAATTGCTGAAAAAAAAATGATATGACAAATAAGTTGTAGAATTTAATCACAAGTTCAGTAGAAGTGTATAAATCCATCAATAACATTTGATGGACAAAATATAAAGTTAAATTGAAACTATGATCCCGTTTGGCAACCCAATTTTTCACATGTAGGAAGTAGAGCTAATAATTTCAACAAAGCCAATAGGTTAGCTCAAATAAGTTTGAGAAAATTCAAGGCAAGCTTAAAAACAAAATTCAAGCCCAATATCTGAATATATTTGACTTGCTTGAATTACTTGCTCTATTTGGAAGTCACTTTGCACTTTGTAGACACCTAAAATTATTTGTGTAACAATTGACAACCCAAAATGACTTTATTAAAAGCACATTCAAATGAGGCCAAAAGTGAATTTGGCCAACTTTGGTATAAAGAGCTTTTGAGATGTATGTGCGTGTTTGGTTTTTCATTAGCTAAAAGTTAATTTGTCAAAAGCTTATCTGATAAGAGTCAATTTAATAAAAATTAATAGTTGTAATGAAAATTATATTTAAGTATATTTTTTCAAAAGTCAGATTAATAAATTAAAAATTGTTTAAATTATGACAATGAAATGTACTTTTGAATGTATAATTATCAAATAGAATATTGATTTATGATGATTTATAATTTTTATTATACAAAATTACAAATATAATATATTTGAGATGTTTAAAAGTGTGAATGAGACTTAAAGCTTACACCTTTCATGTAATCTCAAGAAAAATTATGATCTTATCCAATCATCCATATATAAATTAATATTGTTTTGTATTTTAACAGTTAACCCAAAGTTTATAATAACGAATACTATTTATTAATGTTAATTATTAGTTATAAACCATTCATTTTAAAATTATGTAAAATAAATGAATCAAATTTTTATAATTATAAAGTGCCTTTGAACTTGAATAAAATATCAAATATTAAATTTTATATTATTTAAAATTTTTTATAACATATATTTTTCAAACATTTTTAATAAGAAACATTTTTATAACAAAAATTACAAATCATAAAAATTAATGTCTTTTTTAATAATTGTATATTTAAAATCACATTTTGTTATATATAATTTAAACAATTTTTAATTTATCAAACTGATTTTTAAAAAATATATCTAAATATAAATTTTATTACAATAAATGAATTTTACTAACTTAATTTTTGCCAAATGATCTTACACTAAACTGTATTTTGGTAATTTTTAAAAATTTTTGAGGCCATTTTCTTTTATTTTCTAGTGAACTAATGGTCAAAATTAATTTTTATTAATAATAAGGATAAAATTACACTGTTTTCAAAAGTTGAAGGGGAATATTCCACCAAAAATAAGTATAGGATCCTAAACATTTTTGAACTTATAGTTGAGAGATCAATTTGCTCTTTTATTTTAAGATTAGATCTGGTAATTCGAGCCAAGTTTGACAGGCAACCCAAATAAATTTGAAAAAATTTAGGGATAAACTTAATAAAATGATGGTTCTTAATGTTCAAGCATATTCAGGCCAACCAAAATAGGTCCTAAAAAATTTGGAAATAGTTGAATAAAAAATTATATTTTTTAAATATAATAAATATTAATTTATTTTTAATTTTTAGATCATTTTATACCAAAATACCATATATGGAGTATACTACTATAAATATTTTTCAAAAAAATAAAAACATTTATGTTATCATATTTTTATTATTTTTAATCCATAAAATATATTAAACTAAAAATTAAAGTATATTTTAATATTGATTTTGTATTTTAAGACTCACATATTTTTTTAAAAAAAAAATTTGAGTCCTATATACCATTTAAATATCAAAAAATATATTTTATATTTTTATAAAATAAAGATAATTAATTTTAAAATAAAAATTAAATTAAACTTAATTTTAAAAATAAAAATGAGGGTATTTGGGCTGCCCAAAGCCCGAATTTAGCCATTTAGAATTTTCAAGAAGTTCATGCCTTTTCGAGCTAGGCTCAGATAAGTTTTTTTGGTCGTGCAAAAGTTGTGACAACTCTTGCTTCAATGTACTTCATGAGAAAATTATTGCCAAAGTGGTGAGAGTTGTCATGGTGATGAGCTTATGAATTGATGAGAGTTGAGAAGTATTGGAACATATTTATAGGTAAGCTTTCTCAAACTCTCCACAGCATACACACATGTTAGGTTGTTTTAAGTTTCCCTTATATTTGTAGGAACAAGTTTATGGGCTATAATCATAATTGACAAATTCACTTCTCATACAAGTACATTTTTTGTTCATTTATGGTTAATTCTCTTTTAGAGTAAGTTTTAGAATTAGAAGGGAGGACTAGTATTATAGGTTTTAGAGGAACTTAATTATTTAATTCTTTGATATTATTGAAGATAAAACCTATACCATCACTTATACTAAGCCTAACAATGGAAAGCCTAATGATACTAGACCGCACTGATACTGCTCTAGTACCATAAAGAGGTATGGAGTGAGAATAGAAGGCACAATCACATTATATTCATTGATATTCAATTCGATGAAATTATAATGCATAGGAGGCAGCAATATATATAATGTGTAAAGTGTTATAGGCGTTGAAAGGAATGACATGTAATCCTAGGCATGCAACACTTTAGTATAATAGAAGGATAAACATTAAGAGCAATCAGCCTTTATATCAATGCGATATCAGTGAGATCCTTCTCAAATTTTCAACTTGAACTCACTGCCATCTAGCTTTTGAGAGTCATGGCATCGATCTTCAAACAGATCCAGACTTCAATGATCCTATTGTTGCTATTTCTAATTTTCCCTTTGGTGTAGGCTATATCGAAGTATTTCTTGCTAGGATTGAGAGTCGCTTTAATATCTTTAAGTGGATACTTTGCAATTCTTGGAGTGATATTTACTTGACTCAACCAATCCTTGTACATGGCCAACAGACCTACAGATCTTATAAAGCAAGAAACATTTAGAAGGTGGGAACATTTTATGTGTTTCTCCCATTCAGCTTTCCAAAAGGAAAACTATTTCCCACATCAATCCTGGGAGCGAGCATGTTAGGCCAGTCATTATTGGCGAGCTAGATTTTGAAACAAGCTGAAGTCACTCAAGATCAAGAGATTGGAAATCTGTTTGTATTTTTTGTTATCATTATCACTGAGCTGAGGCTAAAGGCCATGAATGGTGAACCTATTTAGGAGGGATTGGTTAGGGGTACCACAAATCTTCCTATCATTATCAAAAACTGATATAGGAAATTAATGGGCCAGTATATACTATTGAATGGTAAAAAGTATATTTGGGGGGTTTTGTGTTGGTACCGTCAGTCGTGCATGTAACATCCGAGAAAATTTAATCCTAGTTTATTAATCTAATGAGGGTGATTGGTGAGTTAATAAGATGTGTAGCTAAAGGAGCTTAACTTGGCATAATTGTTGTGATTTCAGCTCTAAAAGTGTGTCTAAATTAATGGCAGGCCACCCGGGCAAGGAAAGAAAAAGAAAAATTGAAGAATTGTCTTCTAGCCACATGCCGCGGTGCATGGTCATTCTACCATGGTGCATAGAGACAAATTTAAAAGTAACGGGCTCATCTGTGCCATGCACTGCGGTGGAGGGCAGCGTGTGTCGTAGTGTATAGCCAAAAATTAGATATATCTAGTTCGTATCTGCGTGAGGAAATAGAAGAAAGGAAAGGAAGAAAATGAAGAGCTCTACTTTTACTCTGTTAGGGCATGTTGTGGGATCACATTGAGGCTAGATTGAAGCTTTCAAACACCTAAGGTAAGTTTATCATGCCTTCTTCTCCCTTTCTCTCCCTCATTTATGATGAGTTATAGTAGAGTTTGAGTTGGAAGACGGATTATGGGTCCGATTTCATTGGCTAAATGAATATAATGGGAGTTGTTTAAGGAATTGGAACACCACATTGATTATTTAGAAGTAGTTGATCCATGGGAGCATTTAATATCTAAAAATTGATACAAATATTATAGTTAAGAGAGGTTTATGTGCAGTAATGATGATTTGAGGTGTTATTAGTGATAATATGCATTAATGAAACCTAATGAGTGTATTGGGTATGAATGGGTAATGACTATAGGTTGATAAAATAGAGTATATGGAGTTATGTGTTGATAAATTTCAAGATTGAGGCAATAATGATATTCTTGTGGTATGATTGTAGTGTGGTTCATTTTGTCACCATTCAAGTTTGTTGAAACTTTGAGAAGTTGGTATAGTGAGGGATAAATCTTTGACCTCTCAAAGGTTGGAGACAACCGGGACAAACTTAATCTTTATAGTTGAATGTTAATTGTGTTTATGAAATGTGATTTATGATTTAAATCAATGATGTATATTGGCAATGCGTTTGACTTGCGAAATAGTTTTGAAAAGATAACCTTAATTATGCCACCCTTTGTGTTTTAAAAAATTGATTGTGATTTGTTATTATGGGTGGAGAATTGTGATGTATTATGTGATGAGTTTGAGGAGTATTTGAGTTAATGTGAATTCATGTATTATGAATTGATGCTAAAATGCATATTATGTGAGAAATGTGTATAGCATGATCATTGGTGAGAATTCACCTAGGGAGAGGACTAGATTAATTTAAATCCACGTGGTATTGCATGGGCTCGTGAGAGTCCATTGAGTGTAGATAGATGGTTGGTGTGAGCTACTAGCACGAGTAGTTGAGTCAGGACACCTATTTGTGAAATTTTGTAAAAAAAGTGGTCAAAATGGGTTTTGATATCCAACTTCTTATGAAAAATGAGTTTGTGTGTGAAACCAATGCCACTAACTAGAACTAGAAGAAAGCTCCGTGTAGACACTGAAACCACCTTAATCGAACGTGGGATAGAGATTTGGGACATGTCAGAGTTCACTCCATGTGCTGTCAAATGACAGTACTAATGCTGTCAAATTTGTGCAATACGCTGTGCCTTACGTCGCAGCGCATGGCACAGAAAAGATGAGCCATGGCGCACGTGTCATTTTTTTGCACAAAATTTATTTTTGAGTTTTAAAACTCATTATTTTAAATCCCAATTGATTTTCAAGCTTTCACTTTACTTTCAAAACTCTAATTTGAGATTATTAAATAATGTTTGAAATTTGACATGTTGAATTTGGCTTTCTTTTTAAAAAGGATTGGAGAAATTCTCTTTTTATAAAATTTTATAATTTGGTAATCCTTTGATCCCTTGATTGTCATGATTTGAAGTTAAATAGTAGATTAGTAAAGAAGCCCTTACAGTTTGGTCTCTTGGTTATTACGGTTTGGTTGGACATTATAGTGCAAGAGTTCGGTGCACTTCATAGAAAAATCATTGCCAAAAGTAATGAGATTTGCTATAGTGATGAGCTTATGAATTGGTGAGAGCTAACAAATGTTGGAACATATTTATAGGAGAGCTTTCTCAAACACTCACAGCACACACGTGTTAGGTTGTTTTAAGTCTCCTTTAGCTTTATATGAACAAGTTTACGAACTATAATCATAATTGACAAATTCATTTCTCATATGGATATGGTTTCTGTTCAATTAGGGTTAATTCTCTTTTACAGTAAGTTTTAGATTCAGTTTTAGATTCAAAAGGTGGGAATAGTTTTTACAAGTTTAAAAGGGACTTAATTAATTAAACTCTTGATATTATTAAAGAAAAAGCCCAGACCATTGCTTATTGTAAGCCCAATGATACTACTAGAATTCACGGATACCATTAAGAGTTATAGAGTTAGAATAGAAGGCACAATCATATGTTATTCATTGATATTCAATATAATTAGATGAAATTATAGTGCACAAGAGGCAACAATATATATAACGTGTAAAGTACTACAGGTGCTGAAAGGAAGGACACATAACCCTAAGTATACAACATTCTAGAATATCAGTGAGGTATAGTATCATTGGGCTTTTCAACTTAGAATAAGTATTAGTCTGGGCTTTATCTTCAATAGATATGTGGTATATATTAAGGCAATAGAAATTCAAATTTTCGCTTTAAACAAAATAGAAAGATGATAAATTGAAACAAACTTGTTTCTTTTTCCAATAATAATTACTTTGATCACTTCCGTCTCTTAGAAAATAATTATTAGTGAGTTAGTGAAAATAAAAACCACCATCCAAATTAATAAAACAAAAATAAGCGGGTTACTTAATCATATAATTGTCAATTTGCCGACAAAACCAACACACACACAAGTGTAAGTTTGTTTTAAGTCTTCATTAGCTCTATATTTCATGCAATCAGACTGTATAGACTTTTAACCTTTGCATCAAGACTTAATGGTAGCAAGCAATAATATTGTGTTTGAAAGCAACAAGACTGATCATGAATTATTAGCTAAGAAAAATAATGCAAAACACAATCTATGAAAGGATAAAGTTAAAAATATTTAATACCTAACTTAAAATATTGATGAATGTGATTGCCTTTAATAATAAAAAATATTTTCTTTGAACCACAATATACAACATCTTCTAGAGCTATGATTGGTCTAAAATATAAAATATTAGATCATTTTTATAGTTTTTTCACTTATTACTCTTTTTTTAAAAATAATGTATATTAAAATTTTAATTTTCATTATTAAGCGCTTATATAATATACATATATATATAAGGATATTGGATAAGAGTATAATTAAAAAATATAAATTTTTAAAAAAATTAAAATAATTCATTGATTAACTGATTAAATTCAATTATTATTTCTTCATCAGGCTTGCCTCTATTCATGGTGTGATGGAATTTGAGTGTACATTAGTCATCTTCTTCTTGATAATTTTTTGCTTGGCCACATTTCCATTAGTTGATTCACATCTTTTTTTCTTTTATAATTGAAATGTAAGATAAAGATACTCCTCTGTTTAAAAATGTAAGGCATTTTAAGGGTTGGATGTTAAAAAATGTAAGGTATTTTTAATCTTTTGATGTGCAGTCATTACTTTTTTTTAAAAATGCCCCTATTAATAATGACTTTATATTTATTGCAGGGTATTTAATAAGGGTAAATATGAAAAGATAGGGTTAGTTAAAAAGTAGGTAACTACTTTATTAGAGGGTGAAATTTGGTTAAAAATGCCTTATATTTTTAACGAAGAGAATACAAGTTAAAATTTTTGTCAAGAAAATATAAATTACTCCATTTGTTTCAAAAATATAATGCATTTTTAATCAAATCTTACCCCAATAAAGTAGTTATTTATTTTCAAACTAAACCCTATTTTTTCATATTATCCCTATAGACACACCTAAAATAAATATATAAGTAATCAATATATATATAAAAGTAGGGTTTTAAGGCTACGAGAAAATGCCACGTGTTCATTTTTAGGTTTGCTATAATTCTACGCTTGGGGATGCCTTTCGTGTGATTATGTGCTCCGGAGTCAGGCTTACGATTATGTTCGAGATGTTTTATTGTTTTTTTTAAAAAATATAAAATATATTATTTAGGTTTGGAGTTAAGTGTGGGATGAATTATTAATTTTTATATGTATATAAAAATCTATTTTTATCTATTTAAAAATTCAAATATGGGCATGTTTAAGTTTAAATTAATATCTATCTATTTAATAACTCTATCCAATCTAAATATATGGCGAAAATCTAGGTTCAATATTTTTTTGATATATAACTTAGTAAATTAATATCTATCTATTAATATTAAATATTAATATTTTTTTTGATGCATGATTTAGAAGGGAATCCTTTGGATTTGACATGAGAATTAAAAATAATACAATTTCCTTTGTTTTACTTAGTATTCTTTAAATTTTCTTTAAACTATTAATTAATATTTATCTATTTAATAACTCTATCTAACTTAAATATATGGTGAAAATATAGATTCATAATTTTTGAGTATATATATACGCTATATATAAGATCCAAATTTAAATTAATATACATATATTTAAAATATTTAGAAAAAGAATATGTTTTTTACTATTTAAATCTATCCTCATGAATTTTAAAAATATAAATATGATAAAGTATAGATATTAATATATTAATTATTTGGGTCTCATTATGTTAAATTCATATAATAATTTTTTTCATATTTATATAATTTAAATTTTGCAACCAGTTGTTTGAATTGTTGATTTCATATATCAATAATTAGAGTCTCATTATATTAAATTCATATATTAAGTTTGGTAGAATTAAAATTCCTTTAATATCTACGCTCAAAAAAAATAAATATTTAATATATATCATTTTGATTTTTTTAATTAAATCACCCCTTAATTTCCCCTCCTAAATGAGCCTCATTCAATGTTGAATTAGTTTTCAAGAATGTTGGAGTAAGTGTTTATGTCTTTGTATTTTTTTTTTTTTTAAATTTGAATTACATTAATTACATCCAATATATAATACTTATTCTATCTATAGGACAATATTGCTATAGGGTGATCGGATCTCTGCAATTATTTAAAAGCCTTTTGTGTGATATTTTAAAGATATGTTGCATCCCTTTAAAATATATAAAATTTCAAATTTAAGGTCTCTTAGTGTTTCTGATCACATAAGACAACATATTATCTTACAAGATTAGCTTTCATATTCTCTATTAACTTTAAGTTGCATCCTCTCAAACAGGTTTTGTCTATTATTTTGGGTTTAATTTTGTTAATATTCTAGAACTTACAAATAGAGAGACAACAAATGATAATTATTTAGTTGGTATGTATTTAAATTTGTTGAATTTATTTTTAAAATAATAAAGTGTTTATTTTATATGTACGACTCGCCTATCAAATAAAATAAATAGGTCTAAAGAATAATTTATTCTTTTGGACCTATTTATTTGATAGGTTTAGAGTATAAATTAGGTTCAAAATAATTTACCATTTTTATATATTTTTATTTTATTTAACCAGATTTAAATTCTTATTGAACAATTTAAAATGGAGTAAGCAGATTATTTTATATTTTCATATAATAATAAAATTAAATTTTGATTATATTTTGATTGGTCCAAATTGAAAAATAAACAAATAAAATATATATAATTTATCGATTTGAAATTCAATTATTATTTCATCATGAGATAATTATATAATATCTTAAGATTTATAATATTTTCTCTCATTTAATTAGTTATTTACCATATACAATCAATAAATTATGGATTTTTAATAAAATAAAAAAAGATATTATATAATTGTAATAAGTATAAATATAAATGTTAAAATTATTTTTTCAATCTAAGTTTTAATTCTAATCAACTAAGATTTTTTAAGCAACTTTTAATTATGTTCTTTTAGATATTATAATATAGTATTTTAAATTTTATTTTTCATCATAAATTTTATAAATATAATTTAATTATTTTTCAATCGTGCTTTTCCAATGTATTTTTAATTTAGTTTTTTATTTTATTTTAAAATTGATTTTTATTTTAAAATTAAATTTTTATTTTTTTAAATTATTTTATTGTGATATTTTTAATAATGAAATTATTTATATTTATTGGATATATCGATCATTTTTATTTAATATTTTTATTTTAAGGATGCAATAATATATGATTTTTAAACCTAGAAAAGAGACCAAGAACAGTTTTTGGATGCAATTTTATCATTCATATAAAAATAAAAAAGAATTTCAGTAAAATTTTGAATATATATTAATTACAATTAATCAATTTTAAATCATAGTAAAACTTTAGTCAAAAAAAATTTCTATCAAAATATTTTAACATTATATTTACATTTTCAACGATAGAAAATTTGGACTTGCATAGTTTATATTATATTCTAGGGTTTCTATTATTTTGATTATACATCAAAGGTATTATTATCTTTTAGATATTTAATTAAGGTACTTTATAATCTATACATGTTTTAGTATAATTAAAATTTTTAATTTTTTTAAAAAACTATCTGAGCTTTCAAGCTTAGCCCTAAATTTTATCAATAAAAGTTAGAGTTAAGAAAAATACTTATTTATAAAAAAAATTAAATTTATGAACTTGAATCTTTAAAGGCTAGGCTTATAAAAATCAGACCAACTCTTATTAATAACTTTATGTGTATCTTATATGTGATTTGATGCTTGAAGAGTTAGATTTTGTTGTTAGTTTATAAATAAGTTTGGACAAAATTTTTAAATATTTATAAATAAACTAAAATAGTGGTCATTTTTGTTTGTGTGTGTGTTAAAATATATATTTATATAGTTAAATTTACTTTACAATCTAATTTTAAATATATATTTGATGAATTAGTATCTTATTTTAAGTAATCAAAGATATATTGACTTGAGTTTTAAAGATGAATTCTATTTCAAATTTAAAATTTAAATTACTCATAATAATTATTTATACTAAATATAATTCAAATTTTATATTGTTATTTTAATTATTTATACTGATATCATATATAAAATTTTAGTGAGAGGTTATGAGAAAATTATTAAACTGACCAGGCAATGAATATTTTAATATGTATATAAGTAAATGTCACATGTCATTTTGTGCATGCTTCTTAAATTGTGTCTATCCCTATTTTAAATCAAATAATAAATACTCTATAAAAAAAATTATAAATGGTCGGTTAGAAAAATATTTTGAGTTTAAAATGAATATTCTTTTTAATATTTATTCAAGTTAAAAAAGTATATGGTTGACAATATTTAATATAATTTTGTAGATCTTAAAATAGTTTACTTCAATTTTAAAAATTTAGCCAATATAGTTCTAAAGATCTATAATTTAAATAAGATTGTCAAAATCAAATCAAATTTTTTTTCATTTAGATATTATACCAATTATAAATAAGTGATGTGTTTACTATTTTTTTTTTTTTACACTTACATATTTGATTAAGGGTTAAAGGATAATGTTGCTCCAAATGTTAATAAAAATTAACTTTAAACATTAATTGAATGAAAAATTATGAAAAAAGACTCAAAAATATAGACAAAGAGCAAAAAATACACATAATGATCAAGGGCTTATTTTGGTCTCTTTTTTGTAATTTTATGGTCCTTTTTAGTATTTTTGGGCCAACTAATGATATAAGTTATCATTTGTTAACTATATGGGTGATATTACATTGTTTTCAAAAATTAGAGGAAAACATATACAAAAAATGAGTTTATAGGAAAAATTTATCATTTAACACTTTAATTAATTTGTAACATCCCGGAGTCTAATTTGCATGACTAATTTATACAAAAGTAAGATTTTGTTTAGTATTCTTTAGTAATTCTATATTTTAGAAGTTAAGTTTGATTATTAGTTTGTAGATATGTCGAACTCAATTTTTAAATATTATATATACAAAAAAAAAAAATAGTTACAGTATTATTCTAAAAATATAAATTATTTTTATCCATATCGTCATCTATATTTAAATCTTTAAAACTAAATTACCATGAAATATTGAAATCTGATGAAATTTCATAAAATCAATATTGTCAAAAAGGGAAGAGATTGATTATTTAGGTGTGAAGTTTCAAATTAAAAAATACTCATAGTTGCCAAGGAAATAATTTTAGGGTATATTTATTAGAAAAAATAGTATTAATTAATTCAAAGATATTTTTACTTAACCAATCATTTTATTTAATTAATAAATATTGAAATTTAAAAACTAAACTATGTAATCTAAATAAGTTAAAAGTGTAAAAAATATTGACCAACTAAATATACAAAAAATTATCTTAAAACATACCTTGGGTAAAATGATTCCACCAAATTAATCTTAACGTGGGAGAAGTACTTAAAATATTAGTAAGGCCATAATGGAAGTAGGATAAATAATAATATTGGTCAATAGATTAAGCTATTTTGTACTACTAATATAATGGAGTTAAGAAGAAAAAAGACTCGAAGTTCTTAATATAAAAGACTTTAAGGTCAATTTTGAAATTTAAACTAGATAAATAAAATTTTAAAAGGATGTGTGAATTTTAATTTGAATTTTCATCCACGAGATAGGAGAAGAATGAAAAGAGGAAAATAAAGTGGCGGCGTTTAGAATAGATTGGAAGAAATAGACATCGGTTTTAGGGTTTTAAACATACACAAACCGTGACGAAATTAATAGTGGGTAAAACACAAACCGCATTTCGAGGTTAAAAGGGTCATTTCCAGCTCACTAACTAGTAGTTGATTGTTAAGTCAAGATATTAAATAAAATATCCTTTATTTATATATATCTATATCTAATTATGTAACAATCAATTCAATATATCTAAAAATTTTAATGCACATATATTTCTTAACATTTTATTCATATTTTAAACTTTTCAGTTTTGCAAACTTATGTATTTAATAATTTTTTAAAATGTAAATGCACAAGTTATCTAAAATAATATTTTAAACACTCATATACAAGAAACTTAATGAAATAGGAAAGTAATATATAATGAGAATAAATTAGTTAGTATAATTTATGCCTATTTTTATTTAAATTTTATTAATCTGATCATAAATTTTCTAAATTAATTATTTTAAAATTTTACATTTAATTATTTAAAGTTCTTTAAATTGAAGGAGGGAGAGCATAGACAAATACATTATAAGGAAAAATTAATGCTTAGGTTTTTTAATATAATTAAAATTAAAAAAATTAAAGTATTTTAAAATATTTACTTGAATATTCCTATCAGGACTAAAAATTAGACTGAAGTGTGGATTTTAAAAATAAAAGGGAGGTCCATGTAATTTTAGCAAATGGAAGGGAGATGATCAGATGATTGTATTTTACTCTAATTAAAATAAATATTATTAGCTACTCTATATATTTCACTCTAGCTATATATTATACTAATTAAATAAGGAAGATTATTCTAATTAGATGTTGGAATAAAGTGAACAAGATTAGAAGAGAAAGGAATGGATAATTAAACAACTAAAAGTTTAAAATCATTATAAGCAAGTTAGCTTATGGGTTGACAAGTTGAGTTAAATGGTGCTAGCCAAAACTAGCCAACATCTAATTGAGCTCTAAACTATACAACCTAACGCGTGTCTTTGGCAGGGTTAGACCCATTGGCTCAACTTATATTACCAACTCTAATTAAAATTGAGAAAATACTACAATCTAATTAAAAAATCTTAAAGATTACGAGTTTATATTTTTACCTAACATGTCACGTTTGAATGCAAGTGAAATAAATTAATAAGAAGTAAACTAAATTATGATAGGGTTGTATTATATATGATGAAGTGATAAGGTTGCATCAAAGCCTAACTTTTTAAAAAGAAGAAGATTTATGATAAAATTATTAATGCCATTGAATTTGAAAAAGGAAATGTTTTTGTTCCTTATATGGATATGGTGGTATTAGGAAATGTATGTTTGGTAGACATTTTATGCTTCATTAAGATCTAGAGATAAAATAGTTTTCAATATAACATCAAACAAGATAGCTTCTCTAATACACCCAGGAAGATAAACAACTCACTCAAATGTTTTATTTATCTTTCTATGATTGAAGACACTATATGTAACATGAAACAGGGGAGTAACTTGACTAAATTATTAGTTCATAAGTTATTGATTAGCTGAGATGAGGCTCCAATGACACACAAGTTTTGTCTTGAAATTCTTGACAAATGCTTGAAGGATATTCTAAAGTTAAGTAACCATTAGCTGGTGATCCTCTTTTTGAAGGAAAAGTTGCTATGTTTAATGAAGACTTAAAGCAAATCTACCCTTCCTATTATTCTAAGTGGGTTAAGAGAAGACATTATTTTTGCAACCATTAACTCTTTGTTTTGGGATAATTGTCAACTTCTTACAATAACGATAAAGATAAGACTACTAGCAATAAATAATGGAACATCTATTAGTGCTTTTATGGATTTTACTGATTGGGTTATCTCATTTGATAATGGAACTGTTGTTGGAGCTAATGAAAGATTTATGGATATTAAGATCCTAACTGATTTGTTATTAATTGATTTAGATAATTCAATAAAGTCTATTGTTGATTTGACTTTTTTGGATTTCTTTATCAATATCTATAATTTTTTATATTTTAAAGGTAAGGCTATATTAGCTCCTACGTTGGCTGTTGTTGAAAAAGTAAACAACTACATGTTGATCCTACTCCTCGAAAAGAGAGTTGTATATTTAAACTTTGATAGTATTATTAAAGATGATGGGGATAATTAATGATTTACACTATACAGATTTTCTAAATTAAATTACAATGTCAAGCATTTTGAATTATGAAATAAAGCTTAAAGTGAGTGGTCCAATTATTTTAATGCAAATCAAAACAGTGATAAGTTTATAGAGTTCTTTAATGGTACATGTTTTATAGTTACATGAGTTAGAAAACATGTTATTGAAGCTTGAGAAATATATGGATCAATTACAAGGATGAAAGTATGTATATCATGTATTGCTATGTATCTATTTGATTTAAGATTGTCAACTTTTCATTTACTATAAAAAGGAAGAAGTTTCTCATTATGTTAGCTTTTGCAATACTTATTAATAAAAATAAGATTAGATCTCATGTCATATTGGTTTGTGCAAATCTCATCATGTTTTCACCAACAATTAATTATATGTTGTTGTTTCTCGTGTTCAAAGCATGGAGACTCTAAAAATATTAATTCTTGACGAGAATAGTTATTCTAGAGATATAACTTTTAATATCATTTATAGAAATGTCTTCAATAATTTGATATAAATAATTATAAATTTTTATTAATATATTTTCCATTGCATCCATTTACACGATATGTATTTAGTTTTTACCATTTGCTTTACTTTGATATATATATATATATATATATATTTAATATTAATTATTATAATTACACAATCTCATTATATATTAGATGATATATATAGATAAAATATATACAAATTATTCTTTTGAACCTATTCATGAAAATTATATTATAAAACCCGTGCATCGCACGAGTTCTTTACTAGTTTATTTAATAGGGGTACTTTAAAAAAATGATTACTACTTTTTTTTTACCAACAAAATAATAATATCTCAAAAGACTAAAAATATCTTACATTTTTTAACAGAAAATGTATATGATTAAGAAACCTATTATTTCTTTATTATTATCATTTAAATAATTATTTCATAAATGACAGAAGTTATCAAAGCAATTATTATTAGAAAAAAGAAAAAATTGTTTTAAATTCATCAGCTTTATATTTTGTGCCTTTTTTTGTATGTAAAAAGGAGAATATATTTTGTGCGTTTTTAAAATCATTAGATAGACCGCCCTAACCATAACCGTTCATTTTTTTTTATCATTTTTAACACTAAATTAATTTTAGAAAATTTTTTATAATAATTTTTTAATTTATATATGCATCTATTAGTTTACATAATTCATTTATTTATTTACTATAAAAAAAATTTAAGAGGAGATTCTTAAAATAAACAAAATAAGAAATTAATTGTTAAGTATCTTCTAATTTATAACATTTTTTAACTACACAAAGGCAGGTAATGTTGGATAAAAAAGTTTATAAATGTAGCTAATGGAATTAAAATTTCAAATATTTGCAAGCTATAAATTTAGAGTTTACAAATTATCTATTCATTGTACTTATGATATAAAAAAAAAAAGTCTAAAAATACATTCCCTTCTTGTAAGCTCTCACCAAAATGCTTGAGAAATGACTTTTAAAAAATTATAAAAAAATTTGATTACCAACATAGAAGGTGTATAATTATAAGATAATAACATTTTAGATCACTTTAAATAAGATAATAAGGTGTATATATGATGATATATTGATATTTAATGGTAAAAATTTTTTTACCTTTTTTGAAATTGAGATTAACTAAATACTCAATATTGAATTAATATATAGATTAACTAAATTTGTCATGCCATGCAACTCTTAGTCTAGTCTAAAACTTAAATAACCATGTACACAAAGCTAAGTTATGATAATTTGCTATCTTGCAGATATTAAAATTTTAAACATGTTTTGCTACAAAGTTTATTACCATATACACCACGTTTAATTTTAAATTATTGAAGTAGTAATAAATAATTTTAAAACTACATGAATAAAAATGTTTTAATTTATAAGTTGTTAATCCTATGTTTATTAAAAACTTAAATAATGCAATGAAAAACATAAATAACATACCTTATTTTATAATTTATTCTCCCAGTTCTATGTTTCTTAGAAGTTATTTAAAAATTTAAAACTAATTTTGGAAGTACATTATACAAATAAGTGAATTTTTATAATTTATTTTTATTATAGAATCTCTCATATTTATACATATTTAAAATATGAACGATGTGTTGTATTCCATCGTCTTCCTGCTACAATTGAAGCAGTGTGTGTGCCATGGCCTCTATTGTCTCTGGCTGACTCATCTACGTGGAATCGTGCTCCTATGATTTTGTTGTTGCATTTGAAGTTTTTGCATCCCGCGCAAGTTCCTGGACAGTGGACACACAGAATAAAAACGTACAAAACAATAATTTAGGTTTTAATTAATAAATTTTTTAATTGAGACATCCTATATTAAATAAGGTAAAGATAGAAAGAATACATAATTTTAAATAAAGATAATTGACTAACTCATTAGGAGTATAATTTAATTAAAAATACCTTGTAATGTTAAACTGATAGAGTATATATGTGTGTGTATAAAATTTATATTTGCCCAAGTAAAATTTTCCAAATTGCCCAAGTCAAACTTTGAAGTCGCAAATCCATCTTATTTAAAGCTAATGCATTTACTTTGAATAAATGCATGCACCAATCAATTCTTCACTCGTTAAATGTATTAGACGTCATTTTTGGGATATGAAACAGAAGCAAAATCAATTTTTTTTTAAGTAGAAATAAATAAAAGTCACAAGTGTTGTAAAAATATAGTTATAAATAGTTCTTCATGTTATAATGATATACACGATTGGCGGTAATATTACAACAATGCCTAAGCATCATCGTTCTGATGTTTTCTTTTGTTTGTCTCTCACTCTTGCTTCCATAGCAATGCCCTTGATGTGCCAAGCTAGTGGCACTAATGATGATGAAAGAAAAACATATAGCATCTACATGGGATCACTTCCCGGTGAATCATCGTACTCTCGGACCTCTGATCATCTCAGCATTCTTCAACAAGTGATCAATGAAATGGATGCAGCAAGTTCATTGGTTCGAAGCTATGAGAGAAGTTTCAATGGGTTCGCTGCAAAACTGACAGAAGAACAAAGAGGAAAGATTGGTGAGATGAAAGGACTGGTATCGATTTTTCCATGAACAACACTTGACACGCACAAAAGAAGATCATGGGATTTCATGGATGTGGTTGAGTCAATCACACGAAACATGTCGGGTGAAAGTGATGTTATAGTCGGACACATTGACACTGGAATTTGGCCTGAATCTGAGAGTTTTAGAGCTTTTCGGTCCTCCTCCTAAAACTATGGAAAGGTATTCTCTTCCAAAACTATGAAAATATAATATAACATGATTAGTTTAGTTTGGATTCTTTTGTTAAGATTTCATTAGTATGATATTGGATATTGAATATTGAATCATGTTGTCATAACAAATAATTTTTTATTTTATTATTTCAAAAGTGAATAATTCATGAAATCAAAATAAATAAAAGTAGATGTTACACTACTACAAAATAAGCTTACAGAAGCGCTTTTTTTTTTTTACCTTAAGGAGCGCTTTTGAAGCATTCCCGTATCGAGCACTCCAAAATGTAAAAGAGCGCTTAAAAAAAGTGCTCTTGTATGTACGCTATACGTATCGAGCACTCCAAAATGTACAAAAACGCTTAAAAAAAAGTGCTCTTATATGTACGCTATACAGGAGCGCTTTTATAAAAGCGCTCCTGTAAGAGCGCTCCGGTTTCTAAGAGCACACGTCATGTACTGGAGCGCTCTATATAAGAGCACTTCTGTATGATACATACCAAAGCGCTCTCTATAGGAGCGCTCCCATATGCTAACACCTTACCGGAGCGCTCTTTAAAAGAGCTCTCCTGTATGACCCCATACAGGAACGCTGTTTATAGGAGCGCTCCCGTATGTTGACAACTTATCGGAGCGCTCTTTTAAAGAGCGCTCCCGTAAGTTACTTTACAGCAGCGCTCTTTAAATGAGCGCTCCCGTATATTATATTTATTTTTTTAAAATTAAATTTTTTAAATATCTTTAACAATGGCAAATCATAATATCAAAAACTAATTTAAAAATAATATCAACATAAAAATTTATATACAAGAAAAAAATTTAAAACTGATACAACAATTTTAATTTTTTAACTAACCTAGTTTAATTTCTAACAAGCCTAACAAATGAAACTATTGTTATTTTTTTAACATTAAAATCTAACTTCCTATCACAAACAGCCAATAATATATTCTGACCATTCTTCAACTAAATCTTCTATTTGCTCCATAGTAAAATGCGAATATATTGCTCCAACAAAATACTACATAAGATATGAAAGCAATATATAAGTAATTAACATTATATTAACTTAATTTCAAAGCTTTTGACTTACATTTTCAGGAATGATCAACTCTTGTTGTGTGATTACTTTTCTCATAAACTTCATAACATAGTATCCACACTCCCAACCTTGTAATTATGTAGGTACCTATAAAACAATAAAAGATGTCATTTATATGGTAGAAATAAATTCTAACTTAATTTAAAATACTTCAGTGATGAAGTTATATATATGATACAAGTATTTGCTGTCGAAAATCCGGCAGAGTCTGCCCTATAACTTGGAAGTTCCAGAATTTTCCAAAAATTTTACATCAATTCCAGAACAACATATTCAGAATAACAAACATAAAATATCAATCAAACAATCATTTATATATGTACCAACTTATTTTATTAAGAAAATAATACAAACCTTTATTCTTTTCCATGAATAAAACTCAACAGGATCAGGTCTTTTGATGTTTGGAGGGAGACCTTCACCTCCTCGATAACGTGCTACAGCCCTATTATATAATGATTAAGCATACCAAGTAAAAATTAATTGTTATAATAAACATATATAAAGAATATAGAACTAAAAACTTACTGATTAAATAATATCTTCATAGATTTGTAGTTCTTAAAGTCACTATCTCTTAATGAATTAAGATAATAAATCACAGGGACGAATAGATTGATACAAACAAGCACCCAATGTTGCCTGAAAAAATAAAATATTTCATTAACTAAAATATCAACTAAAGTTAAAAATAAACAATAATAACAATTTACCTTGGATTGTGAGGAACTAAAAATAACATGTTTCTTTCGCCTTTGGCTTTAAATGCATCAGTAATCTTTTGAGAATGGTACTTAACACTGTAGGTACTAGTGTTGTGCGGGCTAATAAATGAAAATTTTATTATCAATGAGCCCGGCACCACAAAAGTATGATATAAGTACCTAAAATGAAAACAAATAGAATCATTCACAACTAAAATGAAATAAATACCACAATAAGTAATAAAATTGAGAAAGTACCTGATGTATAAACTAATTTGTGTGGTTTGTAACCAATCCTTGGTCAGAATCTCGTTAATATTTTCAACTACTAATTTTTCGCTAATTATTTCACCATAAATCTCCTTTTCAAATTCTACTTCACGGATCTCATTTTTAAATATTGTCCGCATAATCACTTCAAGTGCATTTTGATGAGGATATTTCAACTGAGTAGATTCTGTGCTGGTCTTCCCTACTTTAGTCACAGAGGTAGATCCTTTCAATGGCTTTCCTTTCGCTTTGATTGGCTTCTTTACAACTTCTTTAAATTTTGAGGACTACAAGATGTAAAATGGATTGGTAAGGCTATAAGAAAACATGAATGATTTTAAAGAACCATCAATTATTATACCTGTAACTTAATGAGTTTTGAAGGCCAAGCCACATAAGTTCTAACGGCATCAAAAATCGTGAATATATCCTCATCTTCTATTTGCACTGGCAACTCAGCATCATTTTCTATTGGAATAGTTATAGTCACCTTTAAGTGATCAGCCAGCAACGGTCTAAAGTGTATAGTAACACTATTGTCATTATACACAGATCTGATTGCCACAACACGACAATGTGGTGATTCTAACTATAATTGACATTGAGACTCGCGCTAAAAATTAAAAATTAATATTTAAAAAAAATGTGAAACATAATTTGTGAATAAAGAGACGATAATAGAAAGAAAAATTATAATCTTAGGAAAGTCTTTTTTAGTATGGAAGGAGCAACTATCTTTATCACTGGGGTTACCTTGTGGCACATTTATAACTCCAATCATTTGCTCAAATATCTTTTCCATTTGAGCTTGAAATTTTTTTCCATTCTCGCCTCCATTTCTGCCATCTTTGCATTAAAATCATCTTCAATAAAAATTTTGGACTGACGTCCAAAGTAGGTACCCTCAAAAATGCCAAATCTGACTCCTCTCAACAATACACCCCTCGGGCCGATTTCAATTTTTTACATATCCTTTTAATACTTTCAAGTAACGCTCTACTGGGTACATCCATCTCAAATAAGCGAGGCCACACAACTTTATCTCTCTAACTAAGTGAAATGATAAATGAACCATGATGTCGAAGAACGAAGGCGGAAAATACATTTCCAGCTCGCTTAAAATCTTAGCTATTTCATGTTCTAGCTTTGGCAATTTTTTTGGGTCAATCACCTTGCTACAAATTGCCTTAAAGAAGAAACAAAATCTAGCAATCGTGGCTCGCACCTTCTTCGGCAAAATGGATCGTATACCAACTGGTAATAAATTTTCCATGATGACATGACAATCATGAGTCTTGAGACCTACTAGTTTGAGGTCTTTCATGGATACGAGGCTACTTACATTTGAAGAATATCCTTCTGGCACTTTAACTTCATGCAAGAATTCACAGAAAGCTAATTTTTCCTTTCTAGACAAGGTGTGAGCTGCTGGAGGTAAAAAAGTGTGTTTTCCCTTCCTCTCTGGTGCCAACTCTTCTCTTAACCCAATGCTAATCAAATCCATCCTTGCATTAATTCCATCTTTACTCTTTCCTGAAATGTGGAGTAATGTGCCAACAAGACTATCGCAGACATTCTTTTCGATGTGCATTGCATCCAAGAAATGCCTAATATCTAGGGTCTTCCAGTGTGGTAGCTCAAAGAATATGGACTTCTTTTTCCAACCATTCTTAACAATCTTACTTGCAAATGGTTTTTCAAATTCAATATTTAAATCTTTGACCTTTTCAAAGAGCTGCTCACCAGTTAATGGCATGGGAACTCTACCCTTCTCCGAGTGGCCATTAAAGGCCTTCTTCAGTCGTCGGTAATGATGTGTTTGCAGTAAAAATTATCGATGACCAATGAAGACATTCTTCCTACAATGTTCCAACCGCACTGAACAAGTGTGCTCCTCACATACTGGACATGCATCTCGTCCTTTAATACTTTATCTTGATAAATTGCCATAGACAGGAAAGTCATTTATGGTGCCAAACAACATTGTTCGCAGGATGAAATGTTCTTCTCTATACCCATCATAAACTTCCATACCTGTCTCCCATAAAATCTTCAGATCTTTAATCAAAGGAACTAAGTACACATCTATATCATTTCCTGGTTGTCGAGGCCCAAAAATCAATAATGATAGCATCATAAATTTGAGCTTCATGCACATTGTTGGAGCGAGGTTGTAGATCATCAAAATAACCGGCCATGTACTATGAGTACTACTTTGCATGCCATGTGGGTTTATTCCGTCAGTGGCTAGTGCAAGGCGTAAGTTTCTATCTTCAACCCCAAACTCAGGGTATATAAGATCAAACTTTTTCCATTGAGGAGAATCTGAAAGGTGCCATAGCTTGCCATCCTTAATTCTCTCATCAGCATGCCATGTCAAGTGTTTAGCATCTTCTGCAATGTTGTATAGGCATCTAAATCTTGGTATGATTGGAAAATACTACAATGCCTTCGCTGGGCTACATCCATTTCTTTTGTACCGTGATGCATCACATTTTGGACACTTATCTAAGGTTGAATACTCCTTCTAAAAGAGGACACAATCATTTGGACATGCATGTATCTTCTCATAGCTCATCCCAATAAAACAGAACACTTTTTTAGCTTCGTAAGTATTAGGTGGAAGCTCGTTGTACTCAGGTAACATTTCATATAAGAGTTCAAGCAAATCCATGAAATTCTTATCGCTCCATCCATTCGCTGCTTTTAGGTTGTATAGTTTCAAAATAATTGATAGTTTTGTGAATTTTTTACAACCGGGGTATAATGGTTTATCAGCATCACTCTTCAATCTCTTAAACATCTCAGGACAGTCCCTAAGATCCTCTTCAATCACATCAATCATTTCATCAAGACGGTCAACATCATATATCCCACTATCACGATCAAGTGTTGAGTAGCTCGCACTATCCCTCCAATCACTTGCATTATTCCTTGTCTCCCCATGCATGGTCCAACAAGTATAAGTTGGATCAATCCCATTACATATTAAATGATCTTTCAATTCTATTGGCTTTACTCTTCTTCCATAGCAACATTTCAAACAAGGACATATGACTTCACGGGGGTCTTAATCACTACAAAATGCAAATTCAATGAATTCACCCACACCATCCCAATATTTTCTAGATAGTTGATTAGCCGACATCCACTTACGATCCATATCACTAATATGATTACCAAAATTCAATAAACAAAAGACTTAAATTTCTATAAAAAAAAAAATTTTAACAACATCTTCTTTGAAAGAACAATCTCTCAAATAATCAAACAATTGAATTCCACAACACAATACATTTAAACTAAAAAAATCAATTCATCCAAATAAAAATTTAGTAGCATAATGTATCTAAATTCTGTCAATCAATTGTAATTTAATTAATAACAATAATCTCCCTTAAAAGTATATTTCATAAATAAAAAAAAATGTTCAAGTAGTTTACTCAACTTTAATCTAAATTATCAACTACAAATACTCCATAATTTTAATATAAATAACTTCAATTCATATATTATCTATAATATTGATTATTAAAAAAATATTTAAAATTTATTCTCAAATATATATAAATTAATTATTAAAAAAATACCTTCAAAGTGTAGTCTTCATGGTAGCAGCAACGTCGATTCCTTCGCTGTACAGCAACGACACACAACGGCAACGGAGGTCTTCACGGCGTCCCTTCCTCCGGTGTACAGCAGCAGCATAGATCTACAACAGCAATACAGATCTAGAACAGAGATGCAGATCTGGAACAGCAAACAGCAGAACAGATGGACGATGATCTGCAACAGCAATACAGATCTGGAATAGCAAATAGTAGAACAGATGGACGGCACGTCGACAGCGACGCAGAGACCGGACAGCGATGGCGGCGTCGCAAGAGACGGATGGCGACTGCGACGCAGAGGCGGACGGTGATGTAGCACAAAAACAGAGAGAGATGCGCAACACAGAGAAGGAACGAGTGGCAACAAAAGAGAGAAAGGTTTGAAAGAAACTAAATGGAGAAAAGAAAACTGACGGACGGATAATAAGTACATGTGGAAAGACTCTTCCGAAGTGCTCCGAAAGACTTATTCTGGAGCTCTCTACCGGAAGAGCGAGCTATCTTTCGGAGAGCTCATCGAAGAGCACTCCGGAAGGGTAATCTTTTAGAGCGCTTGTTCACGAGCGCTTTAGAAGAGCTAGCTCTTTCGAAGCGCTTAAGTACGAGAGCTCCCGAAGGTATTTTTTAAATTTTTTACAATATTTTATATATATTAATTAGGAGCGTTATCTTATTGAGAAGCCTGACATACAAGAGCGCTTATTTAGAAAAGCGCTCCGGTAAATTCTGCATTCACATTTTAGAGCACTTATTTAAAAAGAGCTCCTAAATACCCGCTCCTAAAGATATATTCTGTAGTAATGTTGAAATTATTCTTTTTCTTTTATTTTTTTTGGACCAAAAGTGTAGTTATTATTTGATTGACTTAATAAAAAAAATAAAAACAGATGGGAAAGTTTTGGACAAATTTTAATTGTTTGTATTGTGTCCAGGAACTTGTGCAGGTGGGAAAAACTTCAAATGCAACAACAAAATCATAGGAGCACGATACTACATTGAAGCACCCACGCTGCTTCAATTATAAGTAGAGTTGAGAATAAAGACCAAGCATGAGAGTCAAGTTTGAAAGCCTAATTTATATAAGAGGTAAGGTTTGAAAAATTGATGGTTTTTTTTTTAAAAACTGAGCTTTTAGGCCCGGCCCTAATAGGCTCTAAAAAAAGGGCTCGGGCTCGGCGGCTCTCTAAGCCTTATTCTCTAAAATATCAATGTTGATTCTTTTGTCATTTATGTTAACAAGATATTGAGAGATCCTTTATTAATTTCCTAAACATGATTACTTTTTAAAGTCTATTTCTTAATTTTAATTAATGTTGCACTTTATGATACACAAGTTTTTATATTTATTAGATTTGATAAGATTAATTTGGATTGAAAATTTTTATAGTCACTTTAAAAGTTGATTAAAATTCCAATTATGTATTTGTATTTATTTATTTTATTAAATTTTTTATTTTTTTATTTTTTTTTTTAAAACGAGCTCAAGGCCAAGCTTCAAAAATATACCATTTTTTTAGAAAACGGGCTTAAGGGCCTGAACTCTTAAGAGTCGGGCCGGCCCATTTTCTCACCCCTTACTGTAGCAGGAAACTGTATTCATGGCGAGAGCTTGTACGGAATCACAGAAGGCACTGCAAGAGAAGGGGTCCCATCTGCAAGAATCGCTGTATACAAAGCTTGCAACAGTCATACATATATGAATACATGAAGTTTTGTTAAAAAAAAAATTGGGTAAAGAGTTGGTGTATCTCACATGAGTTAACAAACATGGTACATATATGTACTAGGTTACGATGTTGCCAAAATCTTGGCTGCTTTTGATGATGCCATTGCAGATGGAGTTGATACCATTTCAGTTTCACTGGGTTTGGATGATCCACCTTATTCTTTCAATCAAGATGCTGTGGCAATATGTTCATTTCATGCAATGGTTAGAGGGATGCTCACAGTGCAATCTGCGGGAAATAATGGGCCTGTTCAAAGCTTGGCCGCCAGTTTAACGCCGTGGGTACTTTCAGTCGCAGCAAGCACCACAGATCGCCAGATATTCAACAAGCTTATTCTTGGGAATGTAACTATCTTGGTGGGAAGTGAAATAAATGTCCTTGAGTCAAAGGGCACAAAATTGCCTATCGCAAAATGCCAAAAATGTTTTGGATGTCTGTGGACATTGCTCAAAGGAAAGATTGTATCTTGCCCTGCTGATGAGACTGAGCGTGCTAATGCTTATGAAGCTGATGCTGTTGGTGTAATTGAAGATAGCATGGGTGATAAATGATAATTTTATATATTTTTATTCTTTTAATTTAGACTTTTAAATATTTATTTAAAGCTAATTGAGTTTAATTAGATATTATTTGATTTTATTAGCTAATATTCAGTTTTGGAATTTTAACTAACTAAATCTTTGATTTTAAAATATAAATAATATCTTTAATATTTTTGCACAGGTGCTATTTAATTTTACTTTATTTGTGCAGATTTCTTAGATTCAATTTGGAAGATATTGATAGAGAATATTTTGGATAAGAAGAATCTGGGCATGCTTGGAGATCAAATCAAGAATTAAATCTTTAAAATTTTGTTTAAATTTACTTTGGGTATTTTAGTGTAGTTTTTAATTAGGGTTATTTAGGATAATTTTATCATTTTAGTAAATTATTAGATTTTATTTTCTTTTGGAAGAGACGCAGCAGGAGAGGCGCATGACATTATATATATATATATATATATATATATATATGAAAGGGAGGAACGGAGGTGTCACGGAGGCATCACTGGACGAATTGAAAAAAAAGAAAGAACCAGAGGCATCACGGAAAAAAATCACAGGATAGCAGCGATTGCGGTTCACTTTTTCTTCGATTCCTCCAGCATGGCTTCTCAATTTCTTATCTTATGTTGTTTGATTTTTAGTTCTATGAAGAGCTAATTTCCTTGGTGTGATCAATCACAAACTATGATCCTAAATTTTAATCAGAGTCTTTAATATTCAGGGGAGATTTTATTCTAACTTTATTTCAATTTACTCTTCTCTCTACCTCTAAATTTTATGCCTTAATTGCTATTGCTGATTAGAGTAGCTCTACTGCATAATTTTTGGGTTATAAATTTTATCTGAGGTTTTAATTGCTATAATCGATTGATATAGCATTGTAAGAGTAATTTGGCTTGGCTTGGGTGATTATCCATGCTTTGTTTTTGGTGTGGCTATAAAACAATTGTTAGGTTGTGGGTTAAGGGAGATTTCAATTAATCTATAACTTAACTTCTTGTTTAATTCTTGAATGATAATTTGAGAAATATATAATGAAACCAGAATAATAAAGTTGAATAAAATTAATTTATTTTGTGGACGAGGAAGGTTAAATTTAGGTGATTGGGTTGTGATTGATTGCGCTGCTTATTCTCGGTAATTTTCTTAGTTGAATTTCCTCTATTTATTTATTTCTAATTTAGTTTTTAATTTCATCATAAAAAAAACCCCCCATTATTTACCTTTTCATAATCATAATTCAAATAGTTACTCTATTGACTCTTAGGGAGACGACCTAGGTTGCACTTTACTGTAAAATCTAGTTTTTATTAATTTTGGTGCTATTCGACAGTAGTGTCAAAATTTTGGCGCCGTTGCCGGGGAGTCAAAGGTATTAACTTTTTGAGTTTGGTTATTAGTTTTTTTTCTTTCTCATTATTTTTATTTTTTTTATTTTATTTTTTTTCTCTAGTATTTTTTATTTTTTTCAAGATTTATTATTATTTTTTTTCTTTACTTGTTTTAGGTGTTTTTCATTGTTTTTCCAGTTTATTAGTGCATGACAAGATCTTTGCAAGATAAATTAATTAATTTGAATTCTGAAATTGAGAGAACTTGTCGTAATAACCGTAAGAATCAAAAGCACCATAAAATTAGGGATAGTGTTATTTCTGAAATTTTGTCTGAATTAATTGATAGCGTTATTAGTGATTCTGAATCTGACTTAGACTCTACAGTTAAGTTGGAAAACATGGCTGAAAATAATAATGGTAATAGGACAATTAAAGAATTAGTTGCGCCTAATGCACACTATCAAAATTTGTGCATTCAATATCCTAATTTAGATGCAAATGCTAGTTTTGAATTGAAATCTGGTTTAGTACATTTGCTACCTAAATTTCATGGTCTTGCAGGAGAGGACCCGAATAGGCACTTGAAGGAATTTCATATTGTGTGCTCCACCATGAAGCCTCAAGGAGTTTCAGAAGAGCAAATCAAATTGAGGGCTTTTCCTTTTTTATTGGATGGAGTGGCAAAAGATTGGTTGTATTACTTGCAACCAGGTGCCATTACCTCTTGGGATCAAATGACACAGTTATTCTTGGAAAAATTCTTCCCTGCCTCTCGCACAGCAGCAATAAAAAAAGATATTTGTGGGATTCGTCAGATGACTGGGGAGACATTTCATGAATATTGGGAAAGATTTAAGAAATTATGTGCCAGCTGCCCTCACCATCAAATACCTAATCAGCAGCTGGTTCAACATTTTTATGAAGGTCTCTTACCAACAGATAGGTGGTTTGTTGATGCCGCAACTGGTGGTGCTTTGGTAGAACTTACTCCAACTGATGCCATGAATCTCATTTCTAAGATGGCACAAAATTCTCAACAATTTGGAACGCGAGCTAACCAAGCAGTCAAAGGGGTGAATGAGATTCAAACACCACAATATGATCCTAAATTTGAGAACAAGATAGAGGAGCTCTCTAGCATGGTTAGGCACATTGCCTTAACACAACAAAAATTAATGAATTCACCAGTAGTGCCAACTTTTCCACAAGCGTATCCCTCACAGACGTGTGCACAACCTCAATTTTATAATCCTCAGCAAGCTACCACATCTTCTGCTTTAGTTGGGCCTCTATGTGGCATCTGTTTTTTGGCCACACACACTACTGATCAATGCCTACAGTTGGATGATAGAGTTGAGAATTGTGCTGGGATTTTTCCAACTAGACCTATGCAACAGGGCCAAAAATATGATCCTTTCTCTAACACTTATAATCCAGGGTGGAGAGATCAACCTAATTTCAGATATGGAGGAAGCCAACAACAACAATATAATGCTACAGGTCAAAATTCACAGCCTATGCAACCAATGAGGCAATCTACTCTTATTCAAGAGTCTAAAAATGATGGACCAAGTCTAGAAGAGTTAATGAAGCAAATGGCAACTAATAACATTCAATTTCAACAACGCACTGAGACAGTAATCCAAAAATTGGAGAATCAAATTGGGCAGTTGTCCACCTCCATTAATGAATTGAAGAGTCAAGGTTTTGGAAAGTTGCCTTCTCAAACAGTTGTAAATCCTAATTACAGTAATGTTAGTGCCATCACTCTTAGAAGTGGAAAAGAACTTCCAGAGCCCTCCACAATATCTATCAAGAATAAGTCAGCTACAGCAACACAAGTCACACTTGAGGAGTCTAATGAAGAAAAGGAACCAAGGAAGATCCTTCCATTTCCAAATAGGGAGACTCAAAGCAAGAAGTTAAAGGAAGCTGAATTGGAGAAAGAAGTGCTTGATGTTTTCAAGAAGGTTGAAGTCAATATTCCCCTTTTGGAGGCAGTAAAGCAAATTCCTAAATATGCAAAGTTCTTGAAAGACCTATGCACGAACAAGAGAAGATTTAAAGCTAATGAGAAGGTCAATCTAGGAAGAAGTGTATCAGCTTTATTCCATAGAGGAATGTAGTGCCAACCCCCTATGCCTTTAAAATGCAAAGATCCGGGGAGTTTCACTATACCCTGTACTATAGGAAATTTAGAATTTTCTAATGCTTTGATTGATCTTGGTGCAGCAATAAATGTTATGCCTAAGTCCTATTTTCTTCTTTACAGGGTTGTGAGATGAAGCCAGCTAGGATTATTGTGCAACTAGCAGACAGGAGACTTGCCTATCCTAATGGTATGCTTGAAGACATTCTAGTAAAGGTAAAGGATTTAGTCTTCCCTGCTGATTTTTATATTTTGGATATGGGTAAAGATGATAGTCATGGGCCGCCGCCACTGATTTTAGGTAGGCCATTTCTTAAAACAGCTAATACTATCATCAATGTTAAAGATAGTACTCTCTCTATGGAATTTGCAGGACGTGCTGTTCAATTCAATCTGTTAGAGGATATGAAATATTCTATAGAGGATCATTTTGTTATTAATGTGAGCATGCTTAATATGTTAGTTGATAATACATGTGATGAGCCTTGGGATAATTTGACTGCTGAGTTGCCTAATGTGATGAATTATGAAAACATTATGCATTGTACACCTGATTACTTTCATAACTGTATTGGAATAGATAAATTCATAAACTCTAATGATTCTTTGGATCCTCTTATTTACATTAACTCTATTGAGCGTGATGATCTACTTGACTGTATTGATTCTACTGAGGCTATTAGCCCATTTATTTGTGTTAAGTCTCCTAATTATAATGATATTTGTGAGACCATGCAGTCAATTGGTTGTTTTAATAGCATTGATTTTGTGATCCCTATGAGCTTTTGTGATGGCATTGATAATATCAAGAGTCATGGGATTATTAATTATGTTATGCATTCTGACTCTAATGGTCCTTGTGTGGAGGATTTTGTTGTTTCTGTTGAGTTTCATGATCAGGTACCTGTGATTAAGAAAATTATTTCTACTACAATGAGGCCATCTTCAATGGAGATATTGTCATGCAACCTTCAACCAGATAAAGGAAAACCATTGCCTAAAGGAGCTTTTGATAAACTTGAAGAGAAAACTATTTTAAACAAGCATTTATTCTCCATCAGAGATGAGAATTTTAACTTTAAGAGCTTACAGAGATTTAAATTATCTGGTGAACTCTTCTCCTTTCACTTTTACCTTGCATCTTATATTTTATTTTTAGATTAACTGGATTATTCTAAATTGAATTGCATTGAGGACAATGCAAGATTTAAGTGTGGGGGAAGGGATTTGTCTTTATTTTGAAATTTTTTTTAAAAAACATTTTTAGGTGTTTTCTTGCATTTTTTTTAAATACTTTTAGTTTTTTTTTGTGTGAAGTTGTGGGTTTAAGATAATTTTAGTTTGAATGCATTTGAGCATGATAAGTAATTGATCTTATGTTTAGAATTTAAGTTAAGTGGCAATGAATTTGGTTTCAATGAATTAATGTGATAGTCTTTAGCTTGTAAGGATTTGAGCCTAATATTATTCTCTTTTTGTGTGTATTCTACTATCACTACTCCCACTCTAGAACTTGTCTTGATTCTTAGTTGAGACTATAATTGCATATGCTTTGCATGAATATGATTTAGGCATTCTTTTTTTAGCCTACTTAGCCAAATAGCCATCCCATGCAATTTATCCCTTATTAGCCCCTTTGAGCCTAAACCTTTTCTTTAAATTTTTAGCCAATTGAAAACATAACCTATAAAAATATTTTCCTTTCATTCTTCTCACCCCACTTTAGGTGATGAAAAGTGTATTATAATATTTGTTGGAATGAAAGAATATGCTTGAAGAGAGATTTGGGTTATTTTGAAAAAAAAACGAGCGAAAAAAAAAAAGCAAAGAAAGAAAGGAAGAAAAGAAAAGAAAAGGAAAGAAAGAGCATAAAAGTCATAACGCAACAAAAATAAATAAATAGAAAGGTGCATGAAGCAAAGGAAAGGAAAACAAAATAAAGAGAGAAAAATAAACCCAAATCAATTTATTTTGTTTCTTTCATTCTATATATTTCGTTTCAAATATACTTTTCATTATCCTAAAGTTTATTAACCTTCATTTTCCTATATCATACCTTTACCTAAGCCTCATTACAACCTAAACTAAAGTCCTATTGATTCTTACATTGCATATGACATAAATAGTGGAGACCTAGATGATAAACAAGCCTATGGTAGTGAGATTTTAATAGGGAAACTTGAGTGAAACACTTACCTATATACATTTGAGAGTTGAGAGTTAAACACTTGACCTTTGTGAGGGGCTATTGCTTAATTTATTCTTACCAAATGAAATTGCCATGATACTTGTTATTCTCAATATAAGAGATATTAATTAGAGTGTTAAAATGTTGAAGAGCTATAATTATTTCTTATTCTTTGTTGCTTCCACATTTCTTTTCTTGAATTTTGAGATTTAAGTTTTGCCCAGGAGTGCAAAAGTCTAAGTGTGGGGGAATCGATAAATGATAATTTTATATATTTTTATTCTTTTAATTTAGACTTTTAAATATTTATTTAAGGCTAATTGAGTTTAATTAGATATTATTTGATTTTATTAGCTAATATTTAGTTTTGGAATTTTAACTAACTAAATCTTTGATTTTAAAATATAAATAATATCTTTAATATTTTTGCACAGGTGCTATTTAATTTTACTTTATTTGTGCAGATTTCTTAGATTCAATTTGGAAGATATTGATAGAGAATATTTTGGATAAGAAGAATCTGGGCATGCTTGGAGATCAAATCAAGAATTAAATCTTTAAAATTTTGTTTAAATTTACTTTGGGTATTTTAGTGTAGTTTTTAATTAGGGTTATTTAGGATAATTTTATCATTTTAGTAAATTATTAGATTTTATTTTCTTTTGGAAGAGACGCAGCAGGAGAGGCGCATGACATTATATATATTATATATATATATATATATGAAAGGGAGGAACGGAGGTGTCACGGAGGCATCACTGGACGAATTGAAAAAAAAGAAAGAACCAGAGGCATCACGGAAAAAAATCACAGGATAGCAGCGATTGCGGTTCACTTTTTCTTCGATTCCTCCAGCATGGCTTCTCAATTTCTTATCTTATGTTGTTTGATTTTTAGTTCTATGAAGAGCTAATTTTCTTGGTGTGATCAATCACAAACTATGATCCTAAATTTTAATCAGAGTCTTTAATATTCAGGGGAGATTTTATTCTAACTTTATTTCAATTTACTCTTCTTTTCTCTACCTCTAAATTTTATGCCTTAATTGCTATTGCTGATTAGAGTAGCTCTACTGCATAATTTTTGGGTTATAAATTTTATCTGAGGTTTTAATTGCTATAATCGATTAATATAGCATTGTAAGAGTAATTTGGCTTGGCTTGGGTGATTATCCATGCTTTGTTTTTGGTGTGGCTATAAAACAATTGTTAGGTTGTGGGTTAAGGGAGATTTCAATTAATCTATAACTTAACTTCTTGTTTAATTCTTGAATGATAATTTGAGAAATATATAATGAAACCAGAATAATAAAGTTGAATAAAATTAATTTATTTTGTGGACGAGGAAGGTTAAATTTAGGTGATTGGGTTGTGATTGATTGCGCTACTTATTCTCAGTAATTTTCTTAGTTGAATTTCCTCTATTTATTTATTTCTAATTTAGTTTTTAATTTCATCATAAAAAAACCCCCCATTATTTACCTTTTCATAATCATAATTCAAATAGTTACTCTATTGACTCTTAGGGAGACGACCTAAGTTGCACTTTACTGCCAAATCTAGTTTTTATTAATTTTGATGTTATTCGACAGTAGTGTCAATGAGCCTTTGAAATTTGTGACTATACTTCCATCAATTATTTTGTCTACTGAACAAGTCACTAATCTTGTTAAGTCTTACACAATATCAGAACACCCAGAAGTTGAGATAACCAAGAGTGAGAGTATTATGGATAGCACTGCACCAAGAGTAGCTAAATTCTCTTCACGTGGGCCCAACAAGATTGTTCCAGAAATCCTAAAACTAGATATAACTGCCCCTGGAGTTGATATTTTAGCAGCATTTTCAGCCGTGGTTTCTCCATCAGGTAACACTTAAGAAAAATGATCTATAAAAGTACAAAATACATTATAACTGATCATGCATATATATATATATATATATATATATACCACCTTTAGTTTCATTTTACTATCATACCACTCCATTTTGAAAAATAAGAAAAATTATCTTATGTTTCTTTGTTTTTCATTATAAGCAAAACTACCAATTTTAAGAAGCATTACTCATATTTTTCCTAAATTGTCCCTCATAAATAGAGAATGTTATCAAATTAGAGGGAAAAAGTAAACATTAATTATAAGAACATTTTAGTCTAAACTTTTCAATTTCAAACATAATTATTATGGTTAACTAATTTTCTTAAATTATATGAGTTGGTTGAAATTCTTCTATATTTCTATATCCAAAAATGGAGTATGATTATTAGATTGTGGAGGAAGATAGTTAAACACACGTATACATTATTGACTTTTACTTTTACAACTTCATTCTTCACTCTATACACTAAAAGAGAATTATAATTTCTTCTCCAGGCTCTGATACCATAGTCACAAGAAGGTTCAATTACAGTTTTCTCAAAGGATCTTCTATGGCATGTCCACACGTGTCTGGAGCAGCTGCCTATGCGAAAAGTTTCCATCCACATTGGTCTCCAGCAGCCTTCAAATCTGCAATTATGACTACAGCTAAACCTATGACTGGCAAAGTTGATAATCACATTGGTGAGTTTGCTTATGGATCAGGACATGTTAATCCTGTGCAAGCTATTGATCCTGGTTCCTGGATTAGTTTATGACCTTTCCAAGGAAGATTACTTGCTAATTCTTTGCAATTTGGGTTATGATACTCAAATGATTCAACAGATCGCTGGAGCTCCAGACATTATATGTCCTAAGTTTCCGGATAGATCCATGATAATAAACGCAAACTATCCCTCAATAGGGATAGAGGTTATACAAACTTTCATTGTCAAGGTCAATCGAGTAGTCACAAATGCTGGATTTGCCAGCTCAAATTACACAGCAACTATTCTCCCAACATCAGGACTCAACATTGCAGTGGAACCTCAGATCCTTTCTTTCAAGTCTTTGAATGAGAAACAGACTTTTTTTGTCACAATCGTCGGAAAGAAATTGCCAAAAATAGCGATGTCCACATCACTTGCATGGTCAGATGGAACTCACAATGTTAGGAGTCCCATTATTGTAAATGTCCTCAAACTCAATTAAACGTTTTTTTGTGCCAAGCAGTGGACCTTAATTTAATAGCCAGCACTTTTGACTTGAATTATAAGATTTATTATAATTATGAATTGATATGATTTGTATCATTCGAAATAATTTTTCTAACATGATGGTTAACGTAAACTATATGAATTAATAAATTAACCTTTCCTTAATAATAACTATTTAAGATCAAATCTCAATTCAAGTCTCTTTCCCCTGAGGATCAAACTGACTAGATACGTTAACAAATTGACTGCTGCTTTGCTTGTTTTCCTACAAACTTTTCCCCACATGGGATTTGATTAATCAACGGCGTTTCTTACCTCTCTTCTTATCTCCGTTTTTTCCTTTGCCTCCACCGGATCTGGGCACATGGTTTTCAGTAGCTTGATCTTTAGATTGGGTTGGATTTAACAAATGCTTCACATTAAGGACGCCATTTTTGAAACGACCTTCACTTGACTTCAGACCCCTCTCCTCAGGTCTTCGCTTCCCCACTGATCTTTTACTGCTACCACCAAGCTTTCCCCCAAATTGTCCAAGAATCAAGCGCTACAAGCCAGAGAGTGGAGAAAATTGGTAAAACATAGTCAGCAGGAGTCTCACACACGAGTAAGATCATTAATACCATCAGAAATGTTCTAGCGATTTTTAGGCAGCTGTTTGTTGCTACCACAATTCAAGTCAAAGGAGATTCAAACACATGCTAAGGATTAATTTAAGCTATTCACCATAGCTGTTTCCTTTAAAAAGCTTGTGCCATTGGATTGAGACCATTCTCGACAATGATGGTCAAACCTTGTCCATTAAATTAATTGTGAGCAGTTATTCTAGTGAAATGCAACAGCTTTTACCTCTTGGAGCATTTGCTGCTCTCTCTCCTTCTGTTTCTTCATCCTTAGTCGTGCCACGCTTAAAGGTAATCTCTGCTGCTTAGGGGCCTGCATAAGGAACAAAGACAACAATATTAGATTTGTTTGCCAGGTCCCCAAGTCTATATATTGTTCCGTAGCACATGATGCAGCAAAGATACCTTCCCGCCTAGAGAAACAACCTTCCTATCTTCAATCTTCTTACGTTCTTTCCATGACATATGTGAGTAGCCTGAAAAAAATAGCATTAGTTGGCACCATCAAGAACAGCATCAAATCATTAATATGAAATTCAATGGACAGGGTTAACTGGGAATCACAAACTACAGAAGGAACTGTTTTAAAACCATAAATTTCTAGACCCAGACACGCCTTCACTTACCATCAAGCAAATATCCAATAAGCCAAATCACGATGAAAAATGCACAAGCAAAATACCATATTTAGTGCAATTTTTTAATCCCGCATATTCTTCCAATAATGTCTAGTGCTCTTGCTTTATTTTAAAATGCCGACTCGAAATTGAAATCTGATCAGGTATGTACTTTATTAGTATTTGACTTTTGACTAGCTGTTATGTAGCGTTTGACTCTATGGAATTTTGACCAGTTACCATGTATGAGTTGACATTATGGATTATTAACCTTGGATTGCAATGTAAAACCTGGTATGACATACAATGAAGCTCAGAATTCACTATATTTTATAGATAAACTTCATGAAATTTAAGTTCAGAGAAATTTATTGATAGTTCGAGAAATAATTCAAGGGTTTACACACACAAGGTGAAAGCACAATCTTACACATTATTCATAATTGAACAGCTTCAAATCTATAACCAAGACTAAAGCAGTTTAACATGCCACCTTTCTTCTCCATTAAAAACAAAGGTTAAAATAAATATAAGCCCCCCAAACTTTGAGTCATATGCACAGGACACCTCTAACGTCTTATAGTTGTAATAAACTCTCCTCAACGTTTATTTATAAGCAAAGAACTTCCTTCAGAGAATCCGTTAAGTCATTAAAGAAAATTGCTATGTTATATATAAGGGTATTATTTGACACCTGACTTGGACTCAGGTATTTTAGTTATTTCCTCCTCCCACAAACGCACAACATCCTTTGTTCTTCATTAAAAAGCTGAGAGTATAGTTCTCCTAGTAGATATATTCTCATCCCCGTTAACATCTGATTCATAACTCTTTAATAGAAGTTTGAGTTTAGATGCAGGAAATGTTTGTTCTAAGGAACTTTGCCATCAATGCCATCTAGTAGCCCAAACCAATTTCCTTTGCTATTGGTAATTGTGCCATCAAAGCATTCAAAAGGGGCATTATTATAGCAGCACATATTACTATCAACGAGAACTATTAAATGTGTTATGTCTTGCAGGCGATTTCATTAAAGCAAGCAAAGAGAGCTAAAAAAAATTGAACAAAATAATCTGAAGAAAAACTCATAGACTGAGTTTCCTTAAACATGAGATCCATTATAATTTTCTCCTTTAACATTGTTTAAAAGACCAACAATGTTTATTTTAACAAAGGACTCCAAAAACTAGAATACGTACAAAGAGAAAATCTACATGTTGAACCACCAGCAATTCTGCAGAAATCCAAAACAAAACCCAAAAAAAAAAAAAAAAGTGCAGCTTTCTAGGTACATGAGGGGAATGAAGAAATCCAACAAGACAGAGTATTGTAAGTTTGCAAGATTATCATGAAAAACCCTGGTGCAACATCTTCCTCCAGCCACAACTTTGCTATAGGTGCAAAAGGGGGCATTCAAAATCCGAAGCATGAAGGATAGAGGAGGAAGATGGAATTTGGGGCTTGAGCAACTTTGATACAGGTGCACAATGGAGATGGAAATGGGATATCCCAGTGATGGAGACGGAAGAAGATGAAATCTGGAAACTAGGGAAGGAAAAAATAATGGGTTTTTCTTGACTTTCTAAGGGAGTAGAAAACAAAATGTGCTTTTTGATTGGGGAGAGAAATTAATAAATGACCCAGGATGTAAGATGCAATGTGGCTCCATTAACTCTAACATGGCAGTTTCCATCAATGATTTAACAGTTTCACCAACAATAAGGGTTTCTCTACATAATACATATAAATAAAAGTTAAGGAAAGTTCATTGTCAAGCTAAAAAGATTGTTCTTCACGCAAGTTTATGGAGGTTACGAGTACTTTAGAAGAAAAGGGGGGAAAAAAAGGAACAAATACATATCAAGAATGGAAAAAAAATAGTATCTTAAATCTTAAATTCACTAAACCAAAAAGTATTTTAAAGAATATCACGTATATTAGTTACCAAACATGTATAGTTTGAGCTGCAACAGAACAAACCAAAGAAATCAAGACCCAAATATTCAAATTGCTTAACCAAGAATACAATCATCCACAATTTTGTGTAGTCTGAACTCCAGTTTGAATTCTCCATAAGAGAACCAAAGCATAACAAAATAAGCCAAAAGCATATCATAGGAAACGAAAAGACTAATACAATAGGGGATAAAAATTAAAAAAGGTAAAAGAAGGTGGTGCAAAAGACAATGGAAGAAAAGTACCAAAATTTTCGACATCTTTCATAATCTTCCTTATGTCCATTTCTTGATCCTGTGCAACCATATGACCATGTAAGGGTCCATGCTTATCAACTTGTTTCTTCTTCTTGTACATTTTTTCCAAGAACTACCTGAAAGTCAAAAGAGAGGATATCAAGAAATAAACTATAGTAAATGACGAAACTCTGGGAAGCAATTCAAATTTCAGAAGGATGCAAATTGATGCCTTCATCAACCAAAACATTTGAGCCTGTTCATGGGAGTTCTATATTCTATAACAAAATTATAACAATCCTTATCAAGCAGGCCAGAAAAGAAAGAAAACTAATACTGCATAAGATAATTGCAACTTGCAGACAATGAATTATAAAATCAGGCATTATAAATTCCTTGCATTCTCTTATCAATAACATCATTCAAGAAGAATAAGTAAGATGCTTTTCCCCCATCATTCACTGGTGTCAAAGGAAAACCAGGGTTGGATAGTGATTATTGACCTTCTCCCAGGTCTCCAAGACTTACCTCGCAAATTAAAATTTTCTATTGGTATGGATATCCTCCAGAAACTCTTCCATCAGGTAAAAAACTGGATAAACTCATATATCTCAAAATGCAAAATACCAAAATAAAGCCACTTGGGCATGGTTGCAGTGTAGGTTACTTTGACCATTCCCACATATCTCTATTGATTAAGCAGAGCGTTTTCTATAGCTTATTTTTCCAATCTTTAAATTTTTATTAGATGGATAATCTAAAGCTTTTGGACGTGAGCCTTTCCAAACACCTCCAATGAAACTCCAAATCTTGCAATATGCCGAAAACTAGAAAGATTAGTTCTTGAGGGATGCAAGCAACTTGTAAAAATTGATCCTTCTCTTGGCCAGCTGAAAAGCCTTGTTGAAATAAAATTTAAAGATTGCATAAATCATGAAATCCTTCCAATATAATTGGAAATGGCATCTCTGAAAGCGTTTGTTCTTTGTAGCTCCATTAAAGTAAAAAAAAAATTACAAAATTTGGGGAATGTATGAAAACTCTCCTACTACTCGACGTTAAGAAGGCAAGTATAGCCGAACTCCCCGAGTCACTTGGATCCCTAATTAATCTGGAAACTTTGGATTTAAGGGGATGCCCAAATCGTCGTGCCCTCCCCCTGAACATTCACAAATTGAAGCGCCTGAAAGTTCTGGATATTTATGGATGCTCGCCATTTTCTAAACGACCAGCAGTTTATGCAGAAAAGCAAACAAGAGTTGGCTGAGTTCGGAAAGGAGGTTAGTTCCGGTACGTACCCGACAGCGATATCTGATGGCGAAAGAAAGGAATGGCGATGCCGGCTAGCAACAAAGGCTGCGCTGACGGCTGCAGAACGAAGTCGCTTGAAAGGTAACGGAGGATGCAAAGAATGGTGATGGCAACGAGCTAACGAGGGATTGACAAAGGGTAGTTTTGTAATTAAAAAAAATAACTGTCAACATTTTGGTCCTTCCAAAAATCTGCTCCTCAGTCCTCAGTCCTCATGTGAAACGCAGGGTTGTTTTGTGTTTTGGGCTGGGCTTCTTTAACGTTTTGGTCTAACATAACATATGGACAGAGGATTGGCCTCATTAGACAAAAATTTAATGAAAAAAAGAAAGAGAGATAGTATCCTCATACAAGATTTAAAAATTAAAAAAAAAAAAAAAAACCCTAACAAGCTTCCATTAGCAACTTGCAAGTGATTTTTTGTGTTTTCAGAGTAGGCTTCCATTAGCATCTACAAATCATTTTTTTGTTCTGTACCACAGAATCTGAGTACAAAAGGAAGGTATGATTCTGACGGGGAAAAAAAGCTGGGTAACTAAAGCTTGAATTGCATGATAACAAAGCATGATGTGCATAACTGATAAATAGTGGATATTTCACATGTTTCACCATTTATAATGACAGTTATCAAATTACTTGAGTTATGTAACCAAGAAAGATGAGTATTTTCAGAAAGCAATTAAAGGATTTTTTTTATTCAATTTTTAAAACTCTATGTTATTTTACTTTTAAGGAAACATGGTAAAAAAAAATATTTTGAATTCTAAAATTTTTTTTAAATTGAACAAAATAAAAAAAAAGCAACAAAAAGCATTAAAAAACGATAGGAGAATGAAATTAAAGTCCTAAAACAATAAATTTATAACAATTAAATCCCCAATAAATTTTGTAAAACATCAATTGTAATTATTAATTTAGACAATTTTAAATTCAGAAGTTCTAATTACAAATAACAAATTTAAATTTTAAATATAAATCTCAGTTTGTAATTAGAATTCCTATTCATAACCATTTGAATCAATATTTGTTAATTAAAAAAAATATTGAGAACCTAATTGTCATAAAGTTTTTGTTATAGGACTTTATTGTCATTCTCCAAAAAAATAAAGATTAGGCAATAATTAACCATGATCTCTAATAAATCACCATAAGGACAGAGAATATAATACTGCATTATATATTTAGTGTACAGCAATGCAACCTCATCGAATCAAATTAACCCCCATGATTAATTTGATGGCTCAGCATTCCCAATAAATAATAACAATAATAAGAAAAATCTTTAAAATAAACCAAAGCAATATGTAAACTGTAATTTTTTTAAAAAAATAATAGTAATAAAGTAAATTCCCATAACAAACTAAAACCAAGAAAGCAAAGCCAAGCAAAACAACAATCCCACACAACTTGTCATGAAGTTCTGCAGAATCAATACTGAAACAGAACCAGAATTGGCCTTCACATCATCATCATCATCATCATCATCTTTATCACTTGTTGCTGATCCCTTAGGGTTTGTAAAATTTCCATTAACGATCGTGTCTGGTGCCACGTCATCAGATCCAGAAACTGGGCTTGAAGCAGGAGAAGGAGAAGAATCGACATAACTAGGGTTATCTCTCAAGCTTTTTGGCAACCCTTGTCCATACGTCACATTTATTTGAAAACGTTGACCATTTTGACATTGCTCGCCGTCGTAGTCACTTGAGAAGAAGTATGTCATCCCTTCCTTCACCAGCGGCACAGCCACCGTCACCGGTCGGACCTCAGTGTTCGACGGATCTGAAGCTGACCACTCGGTTGTGTCTTTGTCTTGTGCATCGTCATAGTCACATTGTTTGTACGTAGTGTGGTTGTATGTTTGTATAACTGAGTGATTGGTATCTGTGTTGAAAACTACACAAAAGCAATCGATGATATAACAAAGTTAGGTCAAGCTTTCAAGTTGTGAAATGAATATGCAAACTAGAAAATTCAACTTATGTGTCAATCCTAATTCATTATGTGTTTAACAGTATACTGTTCATGTACTTGCTATAGGATTTATAAATAAGTTATTTTTAATTATCTTATCAAGGTAATTAAACTATTGATATTATTTGGAAAAGATAAAAATTTCCCAATTTATTATCATATTTTAAAATATTTTCTCTCTTACATATAAGATTTTAATCTATTCATAAAAAGCTATAAAAAATAAAATTTAAAAAATAATTAATGATTTATCTTTTTGTGTGAAGTGACTTATCACCGTCCATTTATTCTAAAAAATAATTTATAGATAAAAGCGGACGAAGTGCATAATTTTACTTTTACTGTGCCAAACTTTGATCTGATGATAATAATATATTTAAATGTTTTTTCACCAAAGGTATTTATTTATATGTATATTTATCCTGGTGCAACTTAGAGCCGGAAATTCAAGCAGGCCGAACCCGAACAGGCCCGACTCCTCGAAAAGCCTGAATAGTCAAACCCGGCCCGAATTCCTTCGGGCTTCAGGCTTCGGGCGGCCCGAATATCCGAATTTAATTTTTAAAACTATTTTTAATTATTTTTTTACTTTGAAATTAATTATTTTATTTTATAAAAAATATAAAATATATTTTTTAATACTTAAATGATGTCTAGGACTCAAATATATGGTATTTTAGTATAAAATGATCTAAAACTTAAAGAATTAATTAATATTTATTATATTTTATATATTTTTTAGAAATATAATTTTTTTATTCGAGTATTTGGGCCAAGCCCGAACCCGATCGGGCTTGGCCCGAATTTTTTCGAGCCTATTTCGAGCCGGCCCGAATAGGCCCGAACATAAAAAAACACCTTTTTTTAAGCCTGGCCCTAAAATTTTTTGGACCAATTCGGACTAGCTCGTCGGGCTTGGCCTGAATTACCGGCTGTAGTGCAACTCATGGTACCATATATTATTATATTAATCAATATAATATCGAACAATGTAGACAAATTTCAAAATAAGATAAAATTTTACTGTCTGAAATATGCTTGATCTGAAGAGAATGCAAGAAAATTCATAGGAAATAATTTGGACATTTTTTTATTTATTTAATTTAACTTCAATATTTTAATTTCTTGAAATATATTTTAAAAAATATAAAAGAGCAATATTTATTTAAATTTAAAAAAAAAAATTCTCCTACCTTTTATCATTTTTTTCATCCCCAAATCCCCTCAACTCAGTATTCAAACTGATATAACTAAAGGGGATCACAGTTCTCTGTATTACACTATTACTGCAATCTGGTTCTGTCCAGAAACCAGATCAGTGTCCAATATTTAAACCCAAGGAAGAAATAGATCAAGACAATTTGGAAGAATCAGATGAAACAACTGAAATCATGTAATTATACAGTAGAAATAAAGAAAGAAAAGGGTCGAGGAGAAGTATATATAAAGTCTGAGTCAATAATAAAGATTAAAAGAAAGTTATGAGCAGAGCACATCAAGAGAAGCTCATCAACAGAAGAAGATGATACATACTGAGAAAATCTCCGAGAAAGAAGTGTTTGTCAGAAGCCCAATTCTGGTAATCAACATCAGGTTTCTCGAGATTGTCGAACCAACCCAGAGAATCTCCGACTGTGTAGTTCTTGTAAGCTCTGGCAGATCCTGAGAAAGAGAGCACAAGAACAAGAAGAAGAAGAAGAGAACAGAGATTGGTGAATAGAAATGCAGAGGAGGAGGATCCTGTTCTGGGTTCCATTTCTGCCTTTGCCCCTTGGGATCAGTGGTTGAATGCGCAGAGGTTCTGACTTCCAAAGAAAACAAGAAATGAATGAGAATGTGAGATGGTGGTTTTGTCTGATATGGCGGTAATCTTTTATTTATAATATTAATATTAACCCTGGCAGAAGTAACATGCAGTAATGTGTACAAGTCACCTTATTTTTTTAAAAAATAGAAATCCAAATAAACAATTATAAATTCAGGATTCTTTTTTGTTATCTCATGTATTATCTCATGGGAAGAGATCATATTTGAAAGATTATTGAACACTAAATGTAAATATTTTTTTTAATAAAAATTTAAATCTTAATTTATTATATTGTGAGAAAATAGCTTCTTCTACTATACTTGACCCTTGTTTGTAAACTCAAAAATTTTAATTATAAATAAAATATTTAAATTCTAAATGTAACTCTTAATGTTATGCTTGGCAAAAGAGAAAAGTGAAAGGGAGAAAAAAATGAGAGGAAAAAGCGAAAAAAAAATCATTTTTTCTTACTTCGTTATGGAGAGAAAAGTGAGAGAAAAATAACATATGAATAATTTTGAAGAGAAAATTTTATTTTTAAATTTATCTACTAATTTTTGTTGTTGCTACTTCTTGCTTCCCTCTATTTTTATCATAATATTTTTAGTATAATTACATTTTGATCATAAAATTTTATTAAATAAACAATATATTTAATTTTTAGATTAATTAGATAAATGCTAATTCTAAATTTTTAGGTTAATTTTCAATTAAATACCTTATATTTGATTCCGTCTAACTCATAGATTATCTCCCTTATAGTATTGAAGGCAAGTAAGAAACTACTTTTAATTAAATTACTACATATTTTTTCTCGTCTTTATTATAAGATACTTTTAACTGTTTCACGCATTTTAAAAAAATTAATTTTTCTTGATGAAATAAAAAATGAGATGTACTTTCATTTTTATTATTGACTTTAAATAATAATACAATTACATCAAATGGCTTCATGCTAATTAAGAAGGGGTAAAATTTAAAAAAAATAGTTTAATCATTATAATATGTCATATATTTTAAATTAAAAATTACTTTTAAAATGTGTTTCATAAATAGGACAAAGGGAGTGTAAAAAAGCTATAATTTAAACTTTCAACTACTTGTTTAAATGATAAAAACCCCTACCTTTCAAGTCAATTTTAATTGGGTGCAATTGAAATTTTTACACATAATTTTTTGAATCAATATTAATAACTCATTTTTAAAAAAATTGTCAGACCTAATTATCATTAATTTTATCGTGGGACTTTTTTACCATTCCCCTGCAAATCACCTTTGTTGTAGCACAACTTCGTAGGGGTCCTTTTTTTTTTTTTTTTTTTTTAGATTTGTGCTTTTAAATAAAAATAAATTTAAAAAAATTATTGCTAACGCCATGCCATCCCAGGTGCCACTCCCTCGAGTTACTAAACTCCTGATTCATGTTACTCTCAATAATTGATGTTCCTGTTGTTCCTTTTATTTTTCTTGCTTTTTCTATAGCTCCACTGCTCCATAGCATTTATTCATTTGATTATAATTTATCATTAACTAACATTTTATCATCATCATCACCGCTATAAAATTTTATCGTAAAAATTGTTTTAAAAATTCTAAAATATTTTGTAATTTTTACATGTACCGTATTAGCTTACGTACAAATATTTCAAGCTTAATGCCGATAATATATATATATATATATATATATGTTTAAAGAATTTTTCCCTGTTTAGGATTTGACTAAGCTCAAATTTTCATATTAAGTAGGAAATGAACTGATTTTTTTATAAAATGAATTGAATTATTAAACAAGTTGTGAATAATTCTGCTCATTACACTTTTTTGATTTTTTTTGTTTGTCTTGTATATATAAATAATTTATTTAATTTTTTATTACGAATAATTTATTTACTTCTTATCAAATTTTCTATAAATACATTGACACATTTTATTATCGTATAACTATTTTATTCAATGACTAGTATCAAGAAAGACAATAAAATTAGAAAAAAAAAACACTTTTTATCTGTGTGTTGGTTATATTGATAAGGACAAACATAAATTAATATACTGGGAATAAAAAGTTCAACTCTGTTCACAATTATTTTCATAACCAAAACAAATGAATGCTCCAACTTAATTTTTGACTAACAATTATTTGCCAGTGAGTATGGTTGGTGTAGAAAGTGATGCCTAAACAACTATATATGTTTGGTATATATGCATGTATTTTTCTGGGTCATTTTTTTTTCTAACATATATCATTCACACTAAATTATACTCTCTCAATCCTAAATTATAAAGCACTTTTAAAAGAATTTTTCTGTCTCAAAATATAAGACATTTTGGATATATTAAGATTTGATTAAACGCACCAATTTTAATATTATCCTTTATCTTTCTATAATTAATTTTTATCCCTTCTTTTTTCCATGTGTTAAATGATGAGTATTTTTAAAATTTTATATTTTTGTTTTGAAAAGATAAGGTTGTTAAGTATATTTACTGAGGTTTATTGGTATATGAGATTTTATCTAAAAGTATCTTATAATTTAGAATGAAGGGAGTAATATATCTTTTGCATCAAATTAAAGTCCACCTCTTATTTTGTCTGTTTATATTAAAATATTTTCACATTTCATAAGTTACTGGTAATATATAATTGATGCTAATCATATAATTAAATAAACATGTCTATTAATAATGGTATCAATCTAAGACAATAATTTAGATTGGCCAGAATAACTTAATTAAATGAATAATTTGACTTAATACATATTTTGCATAAGGTGATTTAATAAAGGCTACAACATCAATACCGTTTTATAAAATATTTTTTAAGGTAATTTGGTGTCTCAAAATATAAAGTATTAAAAAATATTTTATTAATGATGATTATCCAATATTATCTTTCATTATTTTACTCTTTAAATAAATTTCCTTCCCTCTTTCTTATTAACGAAGGTTATTTTTGAAAATTTAGAGAAAAATTAATATTAAAAACTGTATTTAATAAATTTTATTGTGATGTAGGAGTATAATTTTGTTAAAAAAAATATGTTATAAATTGAGATAGGGGGAGAGAGAATGGAAATTTCTAACTCTTTTTTAGCCAACTATTACCAATTCTTTCTAACCCACACATCAGAGTAAGTTCTTTCTGGAAGGATTAATCGTTAATTCTGTGCTCATGCAATGCATGGGATGAGTCTTAATTACAAGAGCGTAAAAATTAAATTTTTTGACTACATGATGTATTAATTTGAACAAATTTAATGAAAACAATAAATAAAAAAATATTTTCTTCCATTAAAATATAAAATTTACCACAAATTATAAATATTAAAAACTAACAAAGTCGATTACCTAAAAGAATAAAAACTAACAAAATAATTCTTATGGGAAAAAGCGATAATTAAAACCCATGTTTGGGATGAGGGGGGAGCAGGGACGCACGCGAGAGTAGTTGGATGACAACTTTTACAAGCTTTGTTCATGTGACTGTTATGTGTCCCCTATTTAAAGCCCACAAGCCTCCCATTTTTACTTAGCTTCCTATTTCCTTTTTTTTTTTTAATTTCTCTTTGTTTTCAGAATAAAAAAAGAGGCAAAAGCCTGTAAAAAGGGTCTTAAATTAAAGGTCAGATAATCAGATCCTGAAAGCAGCCAAGTCATGCCCCACAAGGAGTATATTCATATGTTTGATTTAATTGATAAGAAAGTTGTATAAGCTTAACAAAAAATTTAAATTTAAGGTTAAAGAATATGACGGTGTTAATAGTAGAACTCTTCACTAAAAACGATTCAGTCTTAACTCGATTTGAATTAATTGTGGTCCTTATTAAAGTTCATTTACTCTTATATGAGGGAAGTTTAAAATATTGGATACTCTAAAAAAATATGAATATACTAAGTTCATGAGTGTGAGTTTTTTTATGTACATAAGCAAGAGGAGGGATGGTTCATGTCCCAGATATTATGGAAATAAGAAAGCTGATAATTCTATTTTCTCCTCCCAAATTCTTCTTATTTCATCCAACTTTTCTCTTTTTAACTTTCCTTTGGCATTATTTCCCTTTTTTTTTTATCTTGAATGACTATTTATCACTATTGTAATTTGAGCCTTTTTGTCTACCCTTCTTTACCCATTTTTTGATATGTAATTTGTTAGGTAAGTTTGGATCAAATTATGAGCCTTTTTAGTGCTTGTATTAGTGAAGTTTATGTACTTAAAAAATCTTAAAATATTTGTAATACTTCAAACTATTTTTCATCTGTTTTAAAAATAGATGGACAACCAAAAACATTGAAATGAAATAGAATGTTCTTATTAGAGGTATTTCTAAAGAAACATTTATTGACTTATATCTTGTTTAGAGTTCCGGATTCCTCTTTTAATTTTATTGCTAAGTTTTTTTTTTTTCATGTGCAAAAATGGATAGGGTCTACCAAAAGTATTGAAATGAAATAGCTTAGAGGTATTTCAAAAGAAACATTTATTGACTAATATCAAGTTTAGAGTTCAAGATTCCTATTCTGTTAGGTATTCGTATATCTAGTTTTGAATTTCGGAGTGAAGTAATCTGACTGCAATATTATTCCTTCTCTAACCTCGATCAAACCCAAAACAGAGGGCTCCTCTTTTTTTTAAAAAAAAAAAAACTCCAAATCTTACATTACTGCATGTTGCATAAGAATTGCACAATGGAAAAGGCATTCACCAAAAAAAGAAAGAAAGAAAAAGGCATTCGCATCTTTCTTCTTTTAGATTTTTTCCCCCATTTGGTTAGTAGTTTTTTTTCTTTCGGGGATAAAATTGCAATCCATTTGATTTTTGCTGGTTCAATTATCCAGAAATTATGTTTAATAAGATACATATAATTTTCGCTATTTGCTTGGATGCTACGTTTGAATTTAACTTTTCAGATTCGATACGGGAGTTAATGTGGCTTTTGTGAGAAAAAGGAATAAAAAAATATAACTTTAAATTTCTGTATTTTACTTGCATTTTGTTATTAATTTCTGTAAAATCTCTAAGTTAAACATCCTTACTAATCATCTCTAATTTCCATACATCAATGTAACCTTCAAATTTGTCAAATTACACAAATAAAATTCCAAATTTTCATCATTTAAAACACCTCAAAAAATATTTACAAATTACAAATCAGAGTTGGTAGATATGCAAAAGTATGGGATCACCAAAAAAACAAAATCAAGGCATTTGTGTAAAATTGAAAAATAGTTATTCAATGCAAAAAAAAAGGCATGTGCCCGGGCTCAAGCACCATACACTGTAGCACATTGCATGATTTTGGCAATAAATTTTACTGTCATTTGATAGTAACTAGACCCAATTTCTTCGTCCAATGTTCTGTTGATGAGATCTAAGTATTTATAAAGAATTTTTTCTTAACTCTAGCTAATGATTTTAATTTTATAACTAAATTATCTTTCAATCAAAAATTGAACGCTCTTTTTAAAACTTACTTATTTTTACCATTTACACAATACTTAAGTCTCCAAAATTTTTACCAAAAGTCAAGAGCCACAAATACTACCCAGATCACACTCAATGAACTAAAGCAAATCTGTGCAACATATCACATTATCACAATACACATAAAACACATTTTCATTACTTAATCCCTTAATCACAAAAATAAAAGGAGGATCTCTAATCACCATTTTATCAATTAATCATCATAATCCAAGTATCATACAAAACTCTTACTTGTATTAGTATTTTAGCTTGCTTTAGGTCTCACAATCAATACACATACACTCTAGGGCCTAAAATGCAATATATAATTTAACAAAACACATAATGCAAGTAAGTCACAACATGGATTATCTCTAGTTAGAAATATCATGCAAGAATGCACACATTAATACTCAAAAAGAAAAGGAAGCCTACTAATAGGATATTAATCATATGCCTTAGGCTGTTTCCCTCTATTATGTCTCTTTAAGCTAGTTTCTATAATATTGAAGATAGTAGAGTGAGTACAACAATGCAGTAACCAAGGTCCATCTACTTCATATTAATGCATGTCAATGAATTTAAATGCAAGTGGCAAGATATTAGTCTCAATTCATTTAGCATGATCAAGAACACAACTCACAATTCTCATATATTAGCATGTATTCATAAGATAATGACTTATTATCACATTTTCACATAGATATAAAACTAATCTCATGATTTTCATCATTAGAGTCACAATACAGATATGTGTCATTTTAACACTATATATATGATCACACCTTTATTATATCTTCCTTATTCCCCTGACACAAAATTGTGGGCTATAATACATTGAGATTGTCTATAAACTGAGACTACCCTTGCCAAACACCTGTGAGAGGTTATTTGGCCAAAGTTTTCCAATTCACTTGTGAGTCACGATTTTTTCCCATTTCTCACACTATGGGGTTTCATTCTTTTTAGACTAACTTCTTCATTGAACAAGTAGATAGCTAACTAGGATTGAGTTTCTCATTGAACTAGTGAGATAGTCCTTCATTGAACAAGTGGGACTATATAAACAATAAATCCAAGCTAATCATCGAGCTTTGATGAAAGCCTTACCATGTAAATTTTAATTCTCTACTCCTCTTTGTAGTCGAACTCCCACTTCTTGTGATCATGCAATATATAAATATGCAATAACTTATAGCATGCAAGTGTTCACTACCCAAACATACTCAATTATCTCATTGTACTATTATTACACATATTCATCACATAATTACATTTCATACACATCATCAGACTCCACAACACATTATGTCATTAAACTCATTTATCACATAGCCGTTGAACTCCACTAAACATATAATTATTGAACTCCATCAACAAATCACATCATTGAAGTTTAAATAAAACAGGCTATAGAACTATATTAACATTATTTCATAGAACTTCACATTTTCACTATCATAGTACTCCACCTATTCACAATCATTGAACTTCACAAATTATGTCATTGAACTCTGTAAAACTTTAATATAAATTTTTAAACATTTCAAGCCACACTTGCATTAAGAAATTTCACACATTTCATTTGTAAAGCACAAATCAATAAATCAATTAACACACAAGAGCACAGAAGAGAATTTCCTTGTTACCTCAAATATTTGAAAGGTTAAAAGTTTTACCCCTCAATTATACATCCCTAAAGCTTCCACAAAGCTTGAATGGTGCCAATTATATTCACTATATAATTAATCACAATATAATTCATCAAAACCCCTTTTTAAATAATTATTACTATTAATTCACGCGCCGCGGCACATGGCACAGAAAAGTTTTGCCTAGGCACATTAGCACACATGCGCCGCGGTGGATAAGCCACATGCCATGGCGTGTGGCACAAAACTTCCTCCTTTAGATTTTCTTCCTTTCACATCCAAGCTACCCAACTTTACTTCAAACCCATATTTAAGGCTAAAATTACAACCAAACACACCCGTTAGACCTTTCTAGCCACACATCTCACTAATAAAATTAATTACTCTAATTAGACTTAGTTAATCAAGTTTAAATTTTGATGATGTTATAGTTCATGTATTTTTTTTTTATTTTTTAGGTTTCTACACTTTTATTTTTTGGTGTTTTAGGTTTTTTCAAAGTCCCCATGCTTTGTTCATGAAGGGATCTAGAACACTAAAAAAATAAAAGTGTATAGATTTAAAATATTAAAAAAAGTATAGAGACAAATAGTAAAACTCAAGCAAAATGAAAAAAAACTTAAAGTTATGTTTTTCTAAAAAGAATTTATGACTTCTGAGGAAATATTTTTTTTTTTTTAACTTCACGGAAAAATCCATGCAAAAACCAACATAATCAAGTCATGTAAGAGTTTAATAAATTTTTCATCCTAAAGGTGGATAATTGAAAATCTTTATTTTAAAATATTATGGGATGCTCCGTGAACAAGCTAATCTGCATACTCCCTTCGTTTTTTAATATAAGAGAAACTATGTTTCTTATTTTTTTATTTATAAACAAAACTACAAATTTCAACTATTTATTTCAATTTTTTTTAAATTATCCCCCATAAAGTCAATAATTATTTTTACTAGATACATTTGTTTTATTAATTGTAGGGATAATTTAGTCCAATTTTTAAATTTTCAGACATAATTATAATACTTAATTAATTTTCCTAAACTATGTAAATTAATTATTTTCTCTTATATTTGAAAATGGAGAGTTATTTATTGACTTCCTTATGAACATGATTACAAGTAAACGTAATTGAAGCATGATTATCGCACAAATAGCAACCTTATGGCGCGGAGTACATGATGATGCGTTTTGGCTTTAGGGGCAACCATTTTCTTTTCTTTTTTAGTTTTTTTCCCTTCCCTTTTTTTTTTTCACACGCTGAGCTTTGATTCATAATGTGTATGACTAGGCCATTATTCATGGACTAAACTCTTTTTTTTTCTTTTTTTTTTTAGTGAAAAGGTGATTCATTCATAACGCAAGCTTAAAAGATTAAGATACATCTAATAGATAATTTTTCTCCCATTCCTCCTCTTCCTCGATAAACTGAAGAGAACGGTTAAAAAAATGGTCTTCCAGGTAAATGTTAGAACAAATTTAGCCAGGGCATCATGATTATTCATATACTTTCATTGTTCCCTACCTAGAATCATTCTAGCTTCCCATATGCTATCCCAGTATAGGTGGTTCTGTGGAGAGCCCCTAAGGATCATACTTATAGATCATTATTCATAGGCTAAACTCATTTCGACTATTAAATTTGGCAAATAATAACAACAGCATGTATTCATCATCAAATAAGAACTCAAACATGGACATGGAAACACAAGCAGGGGTACAACCCATCTGATTCTGAATAAAACACACCAATGGAAATACATGACTCAACCATCAAGTAATGCCCCGAAGTTCAATTTCATCTTATAATTAAAATTTTAATATATCTTCACTGTCAATGAAACAACAACTACCTGCAAATCTTTCTACCCTTTCTTCATTCCTGCAAAAGAGAGAGTCAAGAACTAAGTTAAATAGAACAAACAAATACAGTCGAGGAACAATGAAAGTTATTGATCATTTTAAATGATAACATTCTCAATAGCTTTTCTATTCATGAAAAATATGAACAAATAAAATTAGGAAATGGTTCAAGCTATTCCAAGAAAACTTTTCAGAAATTTCCAAGGGCGAGATTTTACAGGCAAGCTTGAATTCAGACAATAACGGCAAAACATTGACTAATCAATCTTCGGCATTGTTTTTTGATGTCAAAGAGAAAGAACAAGGTCAGACTTGTTTTTAAAACAATTTTTTTTTTTAAAAAAAGCAATTTTAAAACAATATATGCCAGTATTTACAAAAACTTTGCTTGACATGCCCTATACTTATGAAAATAAGATTGGCCCCCTAAGTATTGATCTAGGCATCAAGCAAAACTCAAAAGTTTTGCAACCATTAGGGCGCCCTGTATACAAGTTCATCCTGACAGCTCGTGATGATATCTATAATCCAAGATTTAAGCATGAGACTCAATTATCATATTGCGCCCCGACTTTAAATCCTATGTGCTCTCTAGGCAAAGGAAAGCCACGATTTAGTATATTGTGCAATATTCAAGACTTGTCATAATCTCAATTCCGAGGATTAGAGTATGAAATGAGACGAATTTACAGCTTCCATGTCACAAAAATTTAGCCAAAGAAATCAGCATAGACGAAAAAATTATATTGCTAACAATGGGGTCGCTTACAAGGAGCACATAGGTCAGTAAAGATTTGTCATTCTCGCCGACAAAAGGTTAAACTGGTTACACACACACACTTGAATATACATGCATGAGCTTGCACAAGAGAAAAATAAAACTTGGAGGCACATAACAGTAAAAACAGAGTAAAATATAATTAACGAACCTCATCATCATCATCGCCACCATCTTCTTTATTCTTCTGGAGACGGGTCGTGCCTCCTTCCTTGCTGATGGGCAGTTTCATCGCTCCAAAGGGAGTGTCAACATTAATATTTCCTTTGATGGAATAACCAGTGCCCCTTCCTCTAATCATGTCCCATAGTGCAGAACCAAAGTCCTTAGGCCTAAAGGTGAATGGAATATCAATGTAACTAATTCCGCTCTTCTGAATTTTAGCAGATTTGGTGAGTTCAGCACCTCCAATGCTGACATCAGCAAGCCAGATCTCGTAATCCAGTGCATTGAGGCCCAGATCAAAATCATTCTTGTTTTCCAATTTCAAATGAAGAACTGCGACAGTCTCTTCAAAAGAGAATGACTCAAAACGAATTTTCTCAAGATCAACATCAGGCTTATATGGTATGGGGATCTCTCCAGTTTTTTCCAGAGGTATAGTTATCCTTCGATGACCGGAACATCCACAATGAGATCAACCTTAACCCTGTAAGGTACGATGCTTCCAGGTTTAATATCATCATAAGTATTCTTTATGTCCTCATAAATCAAAGTAACAGGAATTTTGACAGTCTCTTCTCCATGTGCACGGATTGTCCCTGCATCTGGAATCAATCCCGAAACTAGCTTTCTCCCATTACTCTCAACCAGGTAGTTAATGTCAATTAGAGGAATCGGTACCGGATTCGGGTTCTTTATAAGCACATCCACGACAAGTTCAGCCTTCTCAAGATTAATAGCGGGAATGTGTATCCCAGTAACATCCGCCGTCGGCTTCCCAAATCCAATTGTCTCCTCGATCTTCTCACCGATATCGTGAATGAAATCCTTCACCTTCTCAAGGAACCCACCCTTCCCTTCTTCTTTATCCTTGTCCTTGTGCTCTTCATCCTTAACATCCCTTTCAACTACTTCCGGTTTATCAGACGAAGACATATCTAAATAGCAGACAGTAGATCAATCAGCTTGAGCAAGATCCAGCCAACACAAAAAAGTCAAAATGAACTTTCAACTAAGACTAGTAAAGTAAAGCAAATTACTGCAACTGTTCGGATCGCATTCATCAACAATCTATACAAACAGATCATTCGTAACGCATAATTCAAATTAGATAAATAAAAAGTCTTTAAAAAGTTCTGCAAAATTAAAACAACAGAAATGGCCGGAAGAGGGATACTGATCGTGATCGCAGTATGCAGATAAATGAAAGAAGAGAGAGATTAGATAGAGAATAGAGCCGCACCTGATCAGTGGTGATCGGAAAGTCAAGCAAGAGAGAAGATCGGCTAATTCTCACTCAAAACTCTACACTCCACAGTTCAAACAATGCCTAAACTGACGGATCAAGATTTTATGTTAAGGGTCGTGCCAAGGGGATCGATGGTACGAAGAGGGTAGCGATTTGAGGCCGTTGATGTAGATTGAATTCGGGAAGGCTCTTGTATTGTATTAATTAATTAATTCAATTAATTTAGAAAGCAAAAAAAAGGGAAACGAATTGATATTTGAGGTTGATGGAGCATTATACGGGCTGCACCACCATTCACGTTGCACCGCCGACACTGACGGGCCCTATCTATCTTTCAACACGGGCATCGACCACGCCTGCTATTTGGACACCTAAAGCTTGCGTGGATTATGACATGTTTTAACTTTTATTGAAAAAAAATAAAAAATAATAATAATAAAATTTTTTTAATTATATAAATAATAATTTAATCTCTTAAAATATTATAATTTTATTAAATTTTTAAAAAATTTTCTTTCATTAATAAATTTAAATAAATTATTAAATTATTTTTTATTAAAAATAAAATAATTCACAAATTTTATTTGAACAATCATAACTTTTCTGTAATAATGTAACAATAAATAATAATCTTGCATGTTAATTCTTATTTGCTACTACTTAATTGTCATTTGCATATTTTGATTTTTTTTTTTTGGTCATTCTCTCATAAAACTATTTGGTTCATTAGCCAGATTTTTTAATACCATGCTTTTTTTCCACATAAATTGATAATGCGTTGGCTCCCACAACTTGAACAATTAATTTATTCTTTTTTTTTTAAATAAAAATTACCCTTAACTGAGCTCTTTCCTATAGTGGAGGAGACGCGTGCCTACGCACGTGCACAAACATGTCTAACACCAGTTTCAAACCCAGGTTCAAGCTTGGGACGTCTTTCAAGAGGCAAGAGTGGCAGCAAGGAGGCTGCCAGTGGAATAACTAGCTGTTCACAAATAATTTATTCATACATCCAAAATCATACAGAATCTCAGCCCCTAGTAAAAAAATTCTCCCTTTGCCAGAAGTCACTAGTTCACCCCGGAAATGAAAACCTCATCGGCTTTAAAAGAAGAAATATGAAGGTACCAAAGTTTAAAACTCCAAAAGACAATTCCAGCATTAGTGATGAGAAAAATGATGGGATATATAAATGCAGAATACATTGACAGTGCATACATTAACATGTTATTTGGGACGGAGAAAGATCACATCCTGGCAATCCCGAGCAATTGCAGTTCAATTTCCAAAGCAGAAAACAAGCAGGATTCTTTCAACACTACCATATTTTCATAATGTCTATCAATTACTTTCCCAGTTTCAATGGTTATTTTGATTTGGTGTAGAAACGGATACCGACCGCCACGCCTAAGATGATCAGCGGAACTAGAAACTGAAGGGTCCTGATAATAAACTCTGCTGTCTTGTCCTGATTATAGTGAGGCTGTTTTGGAGGCTTGTACTTGAACTTGGTCGGGATGCTCGATGAATCCATGTCTCCGACGTAGAACTCATCCAACATTGCTTTCGCTGTGGTACTATGACCAATATCCTCAAAATCCTCAGTTGCATCTTTTCCTGCAGAGAAGTGGCAAATGAGTTACGTGCATTCAAAAAACAATGCTAGATAACCAATGAGCATTTAGCTCGGCTGGTTAGGGGCTGGCTTAATTAGGATTCTTGAGTTCGAGTTTGGAAAGCTTGCTGTGCTCATGGTCTGACCCGGCTCGATTTGGATCAGTTGGGGTCTGAAGGACCAGCGCTCGTGTACACCCAAGGAAAAAAAAAAAAATGGTTGATAGTTGATATCTATATACCTGTGGCTGACAGCAAAACCTCATCCCCACCTGGGTGGTCCTCCAAGAATTTTGTTACATCATAAACCTGTTCCAAGGAATCATGTCAAGGTAATGAAAATCACAATTTGACTAATACACTGACACTGTCTGAAATGATAGGAAAACAGAAAGGAAAGAAAACTAATGGAAAAAGTATAACAAAATGACATTCTCTTGGCCTGGCATTAGGTTTTTCTCCTCTTCAAGAAGGAATTAGAGGAAATCAAGGATGGAAAATGTCTTTTCTTACATTTTTCTCCCCTAATCTTCTTTCCTCCCTATTTTCTTCTCA
>NW_026555378.1:0-95075 GCF_029017545.1 Prosopis cineraria
ACAACCCCCATACACTGTACAAGTCTGAAGCATGGTCAACCTTATTCATAATTTATGAATAATTCAATTTGCAATATATATAATTTTTATGAGATATTATAAATAATCCTTCACCAATGCTGATGTTGAAAGTAAGAAAAAAGATATCTTTCAACTAAATTTTTTTATAGTGTTACAAATCCAACATTGAAGAACGACAACCCAACAATCTAAGTTGAGATGTTATATGATGATGAATTGAATGATGATGCCACAATATCAGCTCCCACTGGTTTACTAAAACTGTTTTTGGCTGCACTATTTCTTTTTTTTTTATTCCTTTTTAAAAATTTGGTCTTCCCCCGTTCAATGCAGGGTTAAAATCTTGTCGTTAGTTAGGGCTTGTTTGACTTGACTCTCATCGCAATTTAATTTTAAAAAAGTTGACTGAGCTTTTTTTTTTTTTATTGGCTTAATAAATTTACTCTAGCAAATGTTGGTATGAAGGTAGACGTAGCCCGATCACTTCTATCTCCAGCGGGGAAAATGTTTTCTTTTACTTAATGTTCATTATATTATGATCATCACTCATCAATAATCATTTTTATGTTGATAAAAATATATATAAAAATTCTTATTTTTAATATAAAATTATTTTTTTCTTAATTTAATTTGTCTCGCACTCTACCTTTTTTCTACTCCACTCCACAGCTCAACAAGAATGCTAAAAGAAGTTTCTTGCATGTACTATATCCCATTTTTTAAATTATTTTCAAATGCATTTTCAATGAGAATAACGACATAAGTGAAAATAATTAAAATAATTTTTTTCTATTTCTCAGCATACAATAAAAATTGTCGGCAAAAACAAGAGTAGAAAATAAAATATTAAAAACAATCTAAATATGTTTAGCATAAGTTAAATTTTTATAGAGGCATTCTTGCATGTATGATGCTACTAACAAAGCAGCACCAAGAATTGCATGCAAACATGACACACTATTATTGAATTCTACTTAAAATGCTTAAGCACTACTTCACTGTTCTTGTGAGTTCCACAAATTTAAACACCCAAATTATCTTAAACACAGACACCCCTTCCCAATCCCTTCCCTCACACAAACAACCCCCCCAAAAACAAAAAACAAAAAAAAAAAAGTTGAACAGTCAAAAGAGACTAAATTTACTGACTTTCATCCTTATTCTGCGAGTTCAGAGTGATCAGAGTTTCATCATCCTCTGATGAAGATGGAGGAACCGGGCACGTTGCATTCATCTTCTTCACTTCCTCGCTTGAATATATTATGATCCTCTTCACCATTTTGCAAAACTCACTGAAAATGCAGTTAAACAGATGATTACAATCAACTAACTTGTCATTAAGCAACCAATTTAGGAAGTGTAGCTAAGCCTAGACAACATGTAAATAGTTCAAGTCACTTACGGCCATGGATCATCGCCACAAGCATCCTGTCATTCTCATCATCTCTAAAAGTAACAGCCCATTGTTCTGTGTACGAAGCTCTCCTTTAATGTCGAACAACTTTCCAGCTCTTCAATCAGATTGTCATAGCCATTCAACATAGTCAAGTCAACAGCACGACCAACAGCCACTCCTTGCATTTGTACCTTCTCATTCAAACAATATTCTCAAGTCATTCATCAAAATATGAAAGAATTTACACAAAAATCACTATGGTTGGATCAAGGATGTCCTTGGGTTTTGTCGGATCGCTCTTCAGTATTTCAAGACTGCACTACCCACCCATTGAACTATTACTTCAAGCTTCAAGGTGTCAGAAGTCAGATTCCACCTACTTTACCTTGTTTAACTTCATCCTAAACATAAGAGATGTCTTAGAATATTAGACGTGTTCTGATCATGTACCTTTGTCCGAGTCCTCGTGGCTGGTAAAGATGCCTGCCTGCTCTGTCTCTCTCATTTGGTGATGCATTAGATGCTTCTTGCTTCTGCTCCTTTTGGTACACTGAACAATTGGGATTCTGATTTGACTTAGCTTCACATGGAATAGATTCTTTGGAACCACTAGGGCTAGCAGTACAGCCTCTTGACTCTTTCTCTAGAGGAGCAACATTATTAGAGTTGTTAGTCAAATTCACTCCAAATAGCCGGCACCCCACAGCGTTCTCAGATTTCTTCCCATTCTCAATTTGATCATATGCTGGAGCATCATTTGGCCAAGAAGAGACAGGAGGATAACCAGGGACAGATGGATGAGCTGTAACAGATTTGTTGTTTTTCGGGTCAGGAAGACAGTTTGAAGAGATGTTCAAATGTGATGGAGGCCACGCTCCTTCAACACGGAATCTAGAGTTACAGGAACTAGTGTTGTTCATTGCGTTCCATAAAACCTGGATCTCATTGCTATGGGCTTCTGTTGCGCCACCTAATTGAGCAGGTTCATGGGACTGGGATGATCCGTGATACCAGAAAGCTGAAGCAGCTGAATTGGAAACCATTTCTGCAACCAGTCAACGAAGTATGTGATGCAGGAGGAGAAAGATAATTATTGTTGATTTTGTCATATCACAGATTTAATCATTGTTCTGATTTGTGATTCTGTGATTAGATAATAACAGGAATCAACCCAAGGAACATTAGCCATGGTAGTATTTGTTAATTAAGGTTTTATTTCAGTTGCATACAAAGCTTCAAAGCAAATAAAACAGTTATTCCCTTTGGTTACTGATGAAATAATTTGATAGTTTTTTCATACATTCGTTTCAAAGGAAGCCTCAGAGAAGTTAGGGCGAAGGTCTCTCCTACCGGAAGATGGTACATCAACAGGTCGAGGTCTTTTGCTCTTCACTGGCGGTTGAACGAGATTTACAGGTGCAGAAGCCACAAAAGGTTCTATCTCCCAGGGAGAAACTCTCTCTGGCCTTGAGATTGTTGCAGGTTCATCCCATTGGACCTAATGACAGAAAATTTCATTGCTCAAATGCAAAGACCACAATCAACATATAAAGAATTTCAAATGATGTTCACCTTCAATGACCTCCACTTTGAGTCTGGCCACTCTGGAGATAAATCGCCAACACCAACAATAGTTCCTGAAACCTGCGCAAAGGATCATCAACAATAAATGACCCAACTTAAAGAACAGTAACACTCAGTGGAAGTGATGATAATGGACATAAATACCTTCTCTCAGGCGAATCATCTCCCTCAAATCTCATCTTGAAACGCATGCCAACCGCGAATTTATTGTTGATCGCCTCCAGAAACTTGTTTAAACCAATTATATATTGTCTGGTCCTGAATTAGATACCGCATAAAGACAGCAAGGTAAGGCAGAGTTCCAGACTACTCAATGGCATCGCTAAATAAGATTAATCCAGATTTTAGACCTTGGTTTGAGTAAACTACAAACATGGTACGAGTGGCAACAGCATGGGAAGCAGTGGCAAGCACTCCAGAGATGCATGCTCTGGCTTGATATCACCGATGAAGGCATTGGACTCTGTTGCCGGGCAAGGCGCCGGACACCAACTCTCAGTTCCCCGTTCTCCCCCCTACAAAAATTTATTAGAGACCAAGCCACAGACAACCACAGGAGGAGATCTGGCAAAAATATTCAGCACAAAATAACAGAAGCTGTCAAAATTAAAGTACCTCAGGAACACAAATGCATCTCCAGCTACCAGTCTTTTGGAAGTGACAAATGTACTCCAGCCAGTCGTAAGCAAGTGCCTCCTTGGTTGACCTAATCAATACAAACGGAAAACACCATACTACTGTAAGAGAGCAGAACCAAGACAATGTTCCTATGAGTTCTCTTCTTATACAAGTATGATGTTTCATTTAGTAGAGACTTCAAGTATTAAATACCCTACTAAATCACCAATCCATGAAGCAAGGTTGTAGAATTCAAATTACCTCTGAATATATGCTTAAATTTCCACTCAAACCCATGAAGATCCTTTGCTGCCAACTCCTGAGTTGGGTTGCTTGGGTCATGTCCTACAGAAAACAGACATGAAGTGTTAGACAAGAGTAGGCCTTGTGCATTTTACACAAAGCTTAAGATGAGTTACACTGTTCATGAACCATATGGCTCCCTATATCTTTTAATATTTATATTGATATTGAATATTAAATGAATATCGATGAAATTAATGTGATTAAAGGATAAAGCCTCAGAAAAGGAAAGCCGAAAGAGCTGGATACCAATTGAGGCAAGCACTCATTAGCATGCTTCCGCAGAACTGAAAACCCTCATGCGTGCTAGTATCTGATGCCGTTAGTATTTTGCAAAATGAATGAAAAGCCTGAGTCCGAGTCTCAGGTGGACATGGATCGGAGCTCGTAGGCTCAGTTTTGCTGCATAAACCACACCAAGAAAACCCCTTCGTCAATTTTATTAAAAATTAAAAATATATATAAGAATTTAAAGTTCAAAACCATTTCTTTCATTAGAGACGCCCTTTTACTACCTAATGAATGGAATGAAGAATGAGAAACGTTTCATATGTTAGATAATTAGCAATTAGCAATATGGGAAATTCTGTTACTCCATGTTATAAGCAGCCAAACAGACAGAAAAGACTAAAGCAGAAAAGAATGCGAGGCAAATATTCTCACATCTGATTCTGGAAGCAAAGTAATGCGAGCATAAACTTCATCAGTGTCTGGTTCCGCCTACAAATTGAGAAAAAAATTAAATTCCATACATACACATTTACTTTTACTGAACGAACAAGAAAATTCACAAGGGAACCAAAACGGCAGTACCAATAGCTGAATGTGCATAACACGGCATAGAATCTTAGATGAAATATTGAAATGGGGAATCTGTTGGTTCAATTCCTGATTCGTTGATGCTTGCAACTGCACAAACGCAGAAGCCAAAAAGTTTTATATGTAAGTACAAGAATAAGGAAAACATGATTTCGAAAGAATTTGAAAGCAACAATAACCCTAAAATGGCAAAAGAAACAAGAGGAGCCTAAAAGAAAGAGCATACTTGTTCCATGTGACCCTGAGGGAAGTAAAAGACTCTCTCCCCAGCACGAGGAACATCCACCAGAGGCCCTGCGCACAACTTCCATAACTCTGTGTACAGATCGCCATCTTCCAAACCTATCAAAAATATATTACAAAAACATAACTAAGTGATTCAAAACTTTTAATCTCCCGTCTGTGGTCAAGAGTGCAAAGAGAGGAAACATTAGAGGAAGCCTATTAATCTGCATGGTTTCTGAGAAAGTGAAGGAGAAGTAAACAAAGTTTCTTCTAGATCAAAATCCTCCCTCAGCTGGGTCAGTCCCCTGCTTCTGCTTTAACCCGAATTCTTCGAACCAAACTTTCATAGTATCCCATTTCGTCCCCCTTTACAGAAAAAAGGCATGAAACTCTCACTTTTACATCAAAAGATTGAAACAGCCCCATGAGTGCTTGCGCAAAACAAAGACGTTTGCATTTTCTCCACACAACTTTCTCAGCATCCAAACAGAGTAATCCCCCTAAAAGTATAGCCATTAACCTGTATCCGCTTGAGAAGTGGTCGGGCCCCTGAGATTACACCCGAGATGTGCCATTCAACAGCCAAAGACAGCACGTCGCAGCAGGGAACACACGAAGAAGAAATGGAAAACCCACAGAAACAAAAAGCCAAAAGCTCAGCAGCTCCTACTACACGCAGCAGCCACAACAATAGATTACCCCATCAAGAGAGAGAAAGCACTAACCAGACAAAACAGTTATGCGAGCGAGTAATGATAATAATTAGCGAGTAGTTATATTTTCAGTAACGAATATGAATTGCCCTTTCTCTTTTTTATTTTCTTTTCGCCCTCTCACAAATATCGGCAGCTTCCAATTTCGGTTACAAAATAGGCACCGAAATCCCTCTTATTTTTTCTTGCCTTCGAAGTCTGAAGCTCCAAGAACAAAAACCCCTTTTCGAGCTTCAAAATTTTTCGAAAGCCCCAAAGGATGATGATGGGTCTTCTTTCCTTTTGCTGCTGTCGTTGTCGCTGATTATTGTTTCGCCTGCAAAGAACTGAATCAACGTGACCAAATATCCAAGGCTACTTTATCTGAGTCATAGTACAGCTGCTCTGTTTCTCTCTCTCTCTCTCTCCATCTCTGTGTCACTCACTCGCCTCTGGTTCTCTCTCCTCTTGCGCTCTTTCTTTCTCATTTCTCGATCTCTCCTTTCTTTGTGTTGAGAAGTCGAGAGCCTCAAACTTCTCTCTCTTACACTCTCTCTCTAGTCTTATGCAGAGACTGTGGCCCACTGGTCTACCCAAAAAGATTCAGCTACGTGCTACGCATCCTTCTATGGATTATTCCCCGTTACTCATTGGCCAACTAGAAACTGTACTCGTTTTTACTTTTTTCAATGCAATAAATCGCGTCCCGCAAACCATAATTAAGGACGTGTTTGGTTGTTTAATTGAAAACATTAATTATGACTACTAAAAAATGAGAACAAAAATTGTTTCGTTATCTATTTCTAATTGTAACTTAGTTAATTTAATTTGTTATTCTTTTTTAAATTATAAGAAACAGTAACAAGAAATATTAAAATTCATAAATTTTTTAAATATTTCACTTTATCGGAAATGTTAAAATATCACTCATAAATAATAAACTATTTAAACTCCAATATAGAATAATGATAACTAAACGGATAACGTTTTTGTTTTAAATATGCTCTAAATAAGCCAGCAATCATTCATAACATTATTACAACCAGCGTACTAAGTCCTACGTTGTACAAGACCTACAAAAATAAGTCATGGATTTGGAAAACAAAATTAAGGTGTACTCCTCCCATCATCTTCATAAATCATTTCTACTAATTTTATTATATCAATATAAAAAATAAAAATATAAAAAATTTTAAATATATCTTTATATAATAAATTCAAAAAATTATATCATATTACCTTTTCTCTCTCATAAAAAATAATTTTAAAAATATTTTTTAAATATTACTTAAAAAATCATACCTTAACTTATAAATAAAATATAATATATTTTTCAAAAGATGTCTTATAAATGAGATTAGAAGGAGTAATTGTTAGAAATTGTGTGAGCCCACTCAATGTTAAATCTAGTTGAGAGGTTTATGCTTTCATCCTAAATGTAAAATATCAATTTTCTTTGTCTCTTTTATTTAATATTTTTCGTCTTACCCTGATTAATTTTATTGTTCTCTCACTTTTTTATCTATCACACTCAATACCCTCATAAAAAAATGGGTGCTTTATGAAAATACACAATGACACATATTTTTATCTATTAATGGAAAATAATCAAATTAAATAGTTTTCTTACACGACAACATTATTACGACCAACATACTAACTAGGTCATGTATTTAGAATATGATGAAGTATATGAATTGTAGGAATTTTGTGCGTTATTGGCGAATTTAAAATATGTTAGTATAAGTTATAACTATTTCCTAGTCATGAAATGTATCTGATTTTTTAGATTATGCATTGTGTCATGATCTCTCTTCAACTGAATCCAGGTAATATTATCTAAAATATTTTTATTCATTCAATATCATTAAAAAAATCATAAACAGATGTTAAAGCTTTCAAATAAATCATGGAGATAAGTCTTAAGTATCCAAAGAAATTGAGTTCCGAACAAGTGAATCATGGTCAGCATATAAAAAAGGGGAAATTGGGATTAAGGATATATTGGAAATTATATTTATGAAATAGGACATTCATTATAGAACACGGAGCAAAATAAGGAGAACATGGAAGATAAATGGCAGATTTTTCATCACGTCATTTTCCCCAAATATATTTGCCAATGGATCTTTGTCCCAATTCTCCCTACACAAAACTTGACCCCCTCTTAATAAATGTGAAGCATTTTCCTTTCACTATTTTTTTAAAAAAAACCACACTAAAATATTTTAGGTTACTTACAAAAAATCTTGTCTGTGAAGAAGTAAAGAAAGTATATATGAAATTTTTTTTATGTCGGGAAAAATAGTTTCTCTTTATTTTTATTGGTAAAATTCCACATACAAGTTCAAAAACACATATTGATGGCCGACAAATAATTCGATTTAGGAAACCAGAATATACATTTTTATACATATTTATAATATGATTATTTACATGCATTATGGAAATTAAAAAAAATCATATTACTAATAACTTAACATCAACTAATAGTATTTATAGATCTATAATAAATAAATAAAAATACTTGAGCTATATTTGGTAGAGTGGAATCATAAGCCTGAAAAAGAAATTGGGATTGGAATCATAAAACACTGCTGTTTGGTACATGTGAATTTGAATTCTCAAGAATCCTGATTCAAGAAAAAAATGTTGAATTTGATTCTTTGGTGGGAGCTATGAAATTGGAGCAATCTTATGTAATTATATTTTTTGAAGACAATTTTATCTTTATATAAAAATTAAAAAGATGGACTATACCCTTACTCCTTTGTGATTTATACTAGAAGAATGGAGCATGCAGACGGTTGCAACAGGCACAATTCAAAATGGACAGCTCTTGTTCTCTCAAATATATATAAATTATAATATAATATGTGTGTGTGTTTATTATAATTTATATATTTATGATATTTCTTTTATAAAATATTTTACTTATTTTTAATATCTATCATCTCTATAATATTTTATTTGTATATTAAATGGTAAATGAAAAACTAAATCACAGTTAAGCTTTTAATATATTTTAATTCTGATTATAATTTTTAGGAGTATTTTTATCTTTTAAGTATAATTTTATTTTCATGTCTTACATACCAAATAAAAATAATACAAGAATTTTATTTTTTTTAACATACCAAACATATTTTTAAAATTTAATTCTATTTTAATTTTAATTTTAATTTTAATTTTATCAAAAATTATTCAATCGTACGGAGCTTTGGTAGAATGAACATGAGAGTCGAGTGGGGTGAGGTGCCAGTAGGCAGTAGCATGGGAATGTGAAGGACAGCAGTAGATAGCGTCGATTAATAAAGATTGATCTCGTATAAAAAATTTGTTTATGACCTTGGTTTAAATTTTGTTGTCAGGAATGAGAATCATAACAATATTTATCAGTATTTTTTATTAATTTTTTTAAAAAATAGCAATACTATTCCATTCATTAATATAAGATGAAATTTAAAAGGTTTTTTTTGTCTTAAATATAAAACGCAATTAATTAGAATAGTTAATGCTTTATTTTTAATTTTACCACTTGTATATTTGTTGTAATTTGAATTGGCAAGCAATAATTTTTTATACTCATTAATTATAAGAAAATGTAATTTAAAAAGTCATACTCTTTTTTTTATAACTTTAATTTTAATATTATAACTATAACTTGATATTAATAAGCACCCAAGTGATACGAGAAATGTAGAGAGAGAGAGAGAGAGAGAGAGATGTGAAGGAAGAGAGTACGGCATGAGGAAGGGAAAAGGGGTGAGGGGGCATGGAATTGAATGCGTATAATGATGGGATCCCATCAACTGGCCACTGACGGCGCCACGGGGAACGTGATCTTCAACCGTTCCCGGTCCGTTTCATTCGACGCCTCCTCTCTGTCGTCCTTCTCCCAGGCAACCCCCTTTCCCTTCACGCTCCACGCAGCGCGTGCTCCTCCTCCTCCCTCTATTTGAGGTGGTCCTTCTCATGATCGCAAGGGGAGGGGGAGGCGATCCACGTGGTGTGGTCGCTTTCCACCCCACGTGCTCTCCCCCAATCCCCTCTCCCTCTACATTTTCTAATTTATCCCCCTTTTTATTTCATTTTCAAGTACAAAACCGCCTTTTAATTAAATCTATAGTATGTTTTTGTAGCTATGAACGAAGTGACTCGTATGTTTCATAATATTTTTTAAGCAAAATTATGTATGATTTTCCTATCGTGTTCCTCAAATTTCACTGAACTTCGCATATTTTTTTAAAATTTTTATTTACATCATTTAAAAATATATGATATTTTTAATCAAATTATAATCTCAATAAATTAATTACTTGTCTTTAAAATGATGTCATATTTTCGTATTTATATTTAAATAATAGAATTTCTCACTCAAAAGTGAAGGGTTGAATAATTCACTTATAAGACATATTGTAAAAGATATATATAATTTTAAATATAAGATATTTAGTGAGGTATTAATTATATTTTTTAATATTATTTTTATTTAAACTTTTTAAGAGATAATGTAATACAAATTTTAAAAAAAATCATTTAAGCATGAAAAAAATAAAATTTTATTATATTTTTAAACAAAATTATAATGACTTGATTACTTATTTTTGGTGAGCAAGAAGGTTAGGGGCATCTTATAATGTAAATTTGATAAAGCATTTATTAAGAGCACTCCCTCTAATCTACTTTATTGGTCATTTTCTAGAAGAATGAAGTGATTCGCTTGATGAGTCATTTGATTGATAATGATGTTTTCTTTTAAATAAAATATTTAAATTATTCTTAAAAAATAAAAGAGAGGAATAGAAAAATAATGTTATATTAGTTTATTTACTTTTTAATGGTTATGTTTGTAATCTTACTAAATTTTATTTTTTAAACTTTTATTATATCGGTATTAATGAGATTGGTGAAAGTAACTTATAAATAGGATCGAAAGTAGTATTTTTTATAAATAATTAAGTATTAAAAACTAAAAATAATGCCTTATATCCTATCAAAAAAAATAATGCCTTATATTTTTAACATCTAGTCCTTCTATCTTATTTATAAATTATTTTCAATATTTTTATCAAAATCAAGGAAAACCTTAACCTTGATTAACCCTGCTTTAAAATTTAATAAGTTTTTAACTTTATCACTTTTAAATGCCTGTTTTAAAAATAAAATACTCTAACATTTAATGATCTAACATTGAATAGGAGTAAAAGAATAAAGATAAACATAATAATTATTGAAATGTCTTATAAATAGAATCAAAATAAATCTTCTCTCTCTACCTTATGAGGACTAGAGGAGTAATTTCAAAAAAATAAATTATTATATTTTTTAAATAAGGGGAACAAGTTTTTGTATATATTTTATTATGATATAAGTGCTTTACTTAGCTTGAATGATGGAGGCAATTTTTCAAACGGAGAATTACAACCATACCTTACATAAAAAAATTAATTACTGTAAGGTTTATTTATAATTAATTGTATTGTCAATATAGTTTAGTTCAACTATTAATAAACATTGTGATAATTAATTTTTTTATATAAGATTTCAATATAATTCTTCCTTTTTCCAAATCTTTTAACAGTTTATTTCATTCCTGTACCGTATGGGAATAGAAATTAATTTCATTCATCTATGTAAGTCTTGTAAGTCTTGTTATTCAAAATTCATGAATGCACTAACAGGTAGTATCAGTTTGAGTGGAAGGAATCATGACCGGTCGAGCATAAAAAAAAAAAAAATCTTGTATTCAAATTTGCCTGAGTGTAGAAAATATTTATGAGATAGCTACCTCTAATTATATCTGGCAATTCTTAAATCTAACCATCAGCCACTTGCACACAAAAAATCCATTAATGCATTTTTGTTTTTTTGGAGCATTGTTGACAAGCTAAATTCGGTCCAAAACAAATCACAAAATACGTAAACGGTACAAGTTATTTTGAAGTTTGTGTATCTGTTATTCTATCATTGTTATTCGTTGCTCAGTTTTTATTGCCTTTTTACTATTCTATCATTGTCACGGTTGCTACTTGCATGGAGGAAGTGGTTAATGTGACGGTCGGGCATAACGTCATTGCAATGAAATTTTTACTAATTGGATATTTTTCCTGATCTCATCAAAGATATTTTACTGAGGACTGCAACATTATTTCTGAGATTTGTTTACCGTAACACCGGCGTTGAATCCTTCATGTGCCAGGTAGCTGAGGCCGTATCTTGCCAGCTGACATATTCAGCCACACCGTTCGGATCAAGGCATGGCCATTATGTTACCCACTCAGCCCGGTCTAGTTTGTACGTACATTAAATTTTTTCACAAAAAAAAAAACATATATTCTTATTATAAATATTATATGATTATATGAGTAAATATTCATGACTCCTAGTGCTTCAGATTCTTCATCTCTCATAATCTTCCAATGAATAACTTAGAAGAGTTTCTCAATGTCAATGTCTTATAACCTCCAGATGTTATATATTACTTCTTCAATTTCAAATTATAAAATACTTTTAAATAAAATTTTATATATTAATAAATTTTATTAAATACACTTAACAATTTTATCTTTTCAAAATAAAAATATAAATTTTTAAAAATATTCATCATTTAATATATCGAAAAGAAAAGAGACATAAATTAATTATAGAGAGAGAAAATGTAATATTAAAATTGGTGCATTAATTGAACTTTAATTTATCCAAAATATCTTGTATTTTAAGATAAATTTTTTTTTAAAAAGTATCATATAATTTGAGACTGATGAAGTATGTTATTATATCTTTCTTTATTCATTTGTAACATTAAGGTTACGATTAAATAGTTGAAGGCATGTAAAAATAAGCCATGTACAAAGCATTAGGCAATTAGGTGAATGAAATATACTTTATTATTTAGCCTCTCAATTCTTCTTGCATTGTTACTATCTTCTCTTCCCTTCTCTCTTCTCATTTTTATAATACTTTTAATATTTTTAAAAATGATTAATTTTATGGGATGTCTCTTGTGTGTTTTTTTATTGTCTTTGAGACTTTCTAATATTTCATTCCTTTAATTTTGTTTAAAATTTTAAATTCTTTTCTTAACTTAATATCAGCTAAGAATTACTTTGCAAATGAATGTGGTGGAAGTAAGTGGTTCCATTTTTTTTAATAAAAAATATTTTTATTTTCTTCATAACTTTTTCAAGCCTTTATGTATGTACTGACATGAACCCGGCCCGTTAGCGCTGCGGTTTCAGCAAGCCGTGCATTGGTCATTCTGAAAGTTTTGTCTTGGCGTTAATTTAAAAGATTTTAATAATAAAAATTTAGCCAATCATAATCTTTCTTTCCAAGTTCAAGGCACTGGAGTGAAACAGGGTTATTTATTTTATTTGCAGTAATCTGAGTATTTTAATTTTTTGGGACCATTTCTTGGGCAGAGAAGTGATAGAATGGAGAAAATGGAAATGATGCGAACATTCCAATTAGTGATTTAAATTCTGAATTGGACCACATGGGTATGACCAATAACTATTATGTGTCACCTTCCCATTTTTAAAAATAATTACACAGAAAGATTAAATATGCAAATGTGAACCTGACACTGAGGGAGATGCACAGTGAAATGAAATTCATAGATCATACGTGCAACTATCCAAAAGATATCGTCGTGGATAAATCAATATGTTTGACGATGGTACTAACTTTGCCATCTACCACTGCTACTTTTGAGCTACTTTGAGTATATTTTTAGAGTTATTGCTGCATGGAAATTTCTGCTGTTGCCTGTTATTTGATGTACAAAATAAAATAAAACATATTTTCATGGATAATTTTTTTATTAATATTATTTTTACTTTTCATCAGGATAAAAAAAATATTTTTATTTTGGTTAGTATAAGTAGATTAGGTGAAAGTTGACGCTGGGGCTTAAGCTTGTCGGGAAAATGACTTTTGGATCTCTCATAAGAAAAATATTACCAACACTTTGGTATTATTATAAAAAAGTCGTTGACACAGTGCATCATTATTGTAGGTAGGAGGGGGTGAAAATTGATATATTCCCTCCCGTCCTCATTACATGGTGTCTTTAAAAAAGAATTTTTGGTCTTTGATAAAAGACACATGAAGGGTCATTTGTTATTATTTTTTAATTTAAACCCTACTATAAATTTAATTTTATAACTCATGATTTATTATGTATTTTTTCTTCTTATTTTTAGTAGGAGTAAAAAAAAATATTTTATATTTGATGAGTTAATTATCAATTTTTAATTTCAGTGAAGTAGCTAAAAGAATCTTATAATATAAAAAGTGTTAGAAATCAAGCTTATAGTGAACCATGGTATGCTAGGGGATGGTATGCTAGGGGACTGTTTGGATACACTTCGAAAATCAATTCTAGCCCCAAATAATTTTAAAAAAATTTATTCAAACACACTAATTTTTCAAAATTCCATTTGACTTCTCAAATTTCATTTGGTTTAGCTAAATTTTAGAGATTCTTTTAGAAATTCAAACTTTAATTTTATCAAATTTAATTTTTAAAAATTTATTCATTCAAATATCGTCGTGTTTTGGTAATTAATTTTTTTCATAGTCAATTTTATTTAATTGAAATCCAAATGAACCTTAAATTTTATAATCATGCAACGCACAGAGAATTAAGAAAGGATATTAAAATTTAAAAAATATGGATATTAAATAAATATTGAAGTTAATAATTATAGTATAAAAATAACAATTAGAAGGCATAAAATAAAATTGTATAAATAATTATAAATTTATAGCTATAACATAAAAGAATAAATAACTATGTTTTTTTTTATTTTTTGTGCATCGAGGTAGAAAATGGAAGTAAATACTCTCTTTGTTAAAAAATATAAGACATTTTTAATCAAATCTCACCTCCTAATAAAGTAGTTACCTAATTTCAAACTAACATTATCTTTTCATATTTATCTCTATTAAACACCCTACAATAAATATAAATTCATTCGTCGACATAAGCACTTCGGAAAAAAAACAATAATTACATCTTAAAATATAAAAAATGTTTTACATTTTTTAACATTTAATTCCTCAAAAAATATGTTATATTTTTAAACAGGGTGTGTAACATCCCAATTTAAATTTTAATAGTTAATTTTTGGTAAATAGAATTTTTAAAAAAAAAAATATTTAGAGGTAAGTAAATTAGTAGGAGATGATTATTAAATCTAACTTAGGATATAATTCTAAATTTTAAAAAAATATAATAAAAAAATAAATAATAATAATAATAATAATAAAATATTATTATTAAAATATTATTATTATTATAATAATAATAAAAAAAAGTATGAGAAAGAAGGAAAGAAAGAAGAGAACAAGACGCTTTCGGTGCTCTTCCCCGCAATGATTATATTTATATTATAATAATTAAAAAAAAAGGAGAGAGGAGAGAAAAAATAATTAAAAAAAGATGTGGGACCCACTAAATTTTTATAAAAACTCACCTGTTTCCTTCGTTTCTTCATTCTTCCCTGTGCGGGAGCTGAGGCTGAGAGAGCGTCTAGTTTCACCGGTGCAGGAGATCTGAGTTTTTAAGGTAAGAGTTTTTAATAGAATATTTAGAGTGTGATTTTAAGTTTTTCAAGACTAAGTAAGTGTTTTAAAAATTTTTCTTAGTCATCCTTCTTCTTTAGTTTCTGAGTTTGTAGTGGTAGAAAATTTAAGATCTGGAAGAGGGATGAATTTATGTTGAATAAATATGGTTTTTGAGGTTGTCAGTAGTATAATAAATGTTCTAGAGTATAAATTTGTTGATGATCTTTGAATTTGTGGCTTATGGATCAAATTTTAAACTAGATCTGAAAATATATGTTGATTTATTGAGGTTTAGATGATTATTTGGGATGAGAAATGAATTATTATGGTTATAGGATTATGATTCTAAGCTAGAGACTCAATTTTTAATTTTTGGCTACTTTAGGTACGAATTTATGAAATAAAAAGAAAATTTTGATAATAGAAATTAGTTTAAAATTTGATTTTTAGATTATTAATGTTTATTGATGAGTAAAAGAGGAGTTAAAAATTTTACTTAATAGTATTGACTCTAGATTTGTATTAAGATTTAGATTAGGAATTATGTTATATTTTTAATTCTATTATTAGAATTATTTTATTAGTTTCAAAAAATTGAAACTAATATTTATAAATAATATGTTATTTGTAGATTGTATTATTGGTGAAGATTGTGGTGAGAGAGAAATTTTAAGGAATAATTTATTGAAAAAGCCACGAGGTAACTATGCTTTTAATTTATGATTAGTGTTACTTCATGTTAATTGGGTGATTATTGAGAAAATTATAAATTTTGTAATATTATATAATTGTGCAATATTATTATAAATTTATTTGATTATTGTGGGAGGTGTTGGGAGACTTGCTATTGTTGTTGTATTTATGTGCCACGTGGTACGCCCCTATTGGAGCTCAATAGGTGGCTTGTAAGGGCTCGGGCTAATCTACCTTTGGCCGGGTAATTTAGCACCGAGTGAGGGCTACGGCTCGAGGTTAATGGAGGGACATAAGGATGGTTGTTTGTGTGTATTGTAATATTTCTTATATTTGTTGAAATTATATTATTTTTAATTCTCACTTAGTAAGCACACACTTAACTGTTTGTATACATTATCATAAATTGGCTTTGGTTTCTGGGACTTTTGAGTCTCATTATGTGGTTAACAAATTTTCAGGAGAAGAGCCACGAGTGACACGTGGAGGAGTCCCAGAGGTTCAGTGGTATAGATCTACTGTCTCTTTTGGGTATTTAATTTATGATTTAAATGTGTTATATTGCCAATATTAGGGCTTTTTGTTTATTGTCAATTATATGAATATATAAATGTAATCATGCCTTTCAAACTATTTCTATTTTTGGTACAATTTGGATGACTGTAATTTTAATATTTGATTTACTTTGGATTGGTTAAAATGGCATGATTATAAGGCCAAATAACTGGCTTGTATTGAAAATTAACTAAATTGCTTATTTTACTTGTTGGGAGTATAAGGATGGACAAATGTGATTTAGCCTAATGGCATGTGGGAGGTAAAAATTTATCTGAAATGTTATAGTGTGTGAGTTGAAGTCAATTATAAAATATTTTATATTGAAATTATTGATATAAAAATGTGTTAGGTGGCTGTAACCCAACTATGGTTGAGTTAAATTATTTAAAAAAAAATTTGGTGTGTTACAAATTTTGGTATCAGAGCTACATGGTTCCAATTCTTATAAATTATGAAATTGTTATACATTAACCTAGTTTATTGGCAATATACATTATTACATTATAATACTTCTCCATTATTTTTTTCTTGTCTTGAGATTAGTGTTAACTTAATTATGTGACTTCCATCCTTTAGGAGGGGAGAGATGGTGTCCAAAACTAGGAGAGGTGGTGAAATTGCCGGTGATTCTATGGAGCCAATAAGAAATGACATACCTTCACTGCCATAACCAGAGCCCACACAGCAACAAATCGGGCAGGGTGAGCCTATACAGTTACAACTAAGGCAGGATGAGCCAACTATGAGGCAAATGATGGATTTACTATATAATCTTAGTGACCGCATGAAGAGACAAGAAGAAGAGTTGGCCGCTTTAAGACAATATAAGGAGAATTCCAACCGAGAGAGAAATGGCCAACAAGAAGGAAGCCATACCAAGGTATTAAATGCGAGCCAATCTGCTGATGAAGGCTCACCTCCCTATTCTCACCATGAGACTAGTCCGAAGAATGTGAGTCTTCACTCTGAGCAACAGACATCCACGATCACAAAGATCTGGAGTACTTTTTGTAAGTTTAATCCTCCTACTTTCGATGGAAATCTTAAGCCAGCGGTGGTTGAAGAATGGATAGATCAATTGGAGAGTATTTTTCGTATGGTTGTGTGCACTTCTAATCAAAAGGTGCAGCTGGCAATATTCCTACTACAGAAGAGTGCTAAGAAATGGTGGGAAACATCAGGACCGAAGGATGATTCCTCTCTTACTTGGGAAGATTTTAAAGCCATATTGTTCGAGAATTATTTTCCTACTGCACTGAGAGCAGAAAAGGAGGCTGAGTTTCATGCATTCCGCCAGGGTGATCTAGATGAGGATGAATTTATTGAACAATTCTCAGAATTATCTAAATACTCTACTTACCTCCAGAAACATGAAGACACGGAGTGGATGGCTGAACGATTGCTAGAGAAGGCGAGGCCTGATCTAAGGGAACAGTTAGCCCCTTTTGAGATCAAGACATTCAGTGAGATGTGCAATAAGCTTCGAATAGTTTCTCGAAGGAAGAGAGAGGCTAGATTAGAAGCTGATAGAGAGAGGAGGAAAGAACCTCATGGGAAGCCCCCTATCCACACCAGACCCATTGGTGGAGTAGAGAAGAGGAGCAATCAAATCTTTGAAGGCTTTAGAAATCAGAAGCAGAAGGGCTACTACCATAAGGGCCAAAACTACAGAGGGAATCAGAGTGGGAGTCAGGGGTCCTACAGGAGCCCAGCAACCTCTACTCCTACTTCCGGTGCTGCTAGTAATCAAGCATGCAGTAAGTGTGGGAAGTTTCATTCTAGTGATTGTTGGGTTTGTTACATCTGTCAGAAGCCTGGTCATATTGCTCGATTCTGCTATCAGAACCAAAATAGGGGTAATGATCAGAGACCTACAGTACCAGCACAAGTGTATGCCCTCTCTGGGCTAGAGGCTGCTAACAACCCTAATGCTATCAGAGGTATAATCCGAATCCTTGATAATGATGTTTGTGCTTTGTTTGATTCGGGTGCTACACACTCTTTTGTGTCTGATGAATGTATGAAAAGATGTAAATTGCCTATGTGTACCTTACCTTTTGATGTGAAGATTTCTACTCCTGCTGGTTTGACTGTAAGGACTGCTAAGGCATGTCTAAATGTAGATGTTGAGTATGAGGGTCGAAAGACCACCATAGACCTCATTTGTTTGTCTTTGTCTGGGATTGATGCTATTGTGGGGATGGATTGTTTGTCTGTAAATGGAGCTATAGTTAATTGTCAGAAAAAGAGTATGTCACTCTTAGCTCCTACTGTAACTCCTATAGAGTCCCAAAGTCCTATGTTGTTGTCTGCAGCTCAAGTAGAACAGTGTATAAGAAAGGGCTGTCAAGCTTTGATGATTTTCTTCTCAATCAAGGCAGAGATTGAAGAAGGTGTAGATCAGATTCCAATAGTAAGAGAATTCCCTGACGTCTTTCCTACTGAAGTGATCGGTTTGCCTCCAGAACGAGAGGTTGAGTTCTCGATTGAACTCGTACCTGGTATGGGGCCTATTTCTAAGGCACCCTATAGGATGTCTCCATCGAAGTTAGCTGAGTTGAAGAGACAAATTGAAGAGTTGTTAGAGAAGGGGTTTATCAGACCGAGTGTATTACCATGGGGGTCACCGGTACTGTTTGTGAAAAAGAAAGATGGAAGCCTTAGATTATGTATTGATTATAGACAATTAAATAAGGTAACTATCAAGAACAAGTACCCCTTACCTCGAATTGATGATTTGTTAGACCAATTAGTCAATTCAGCGGTGTTTTCTAAGATTGATCTGAGATCAGGGTATCATCAATTGAGGGTTAGAGCAGAGGATATCCCTAAAACTGCTTTTAGGACTAGATATGGGTACTATGAGTTTCTAGTGATGCCGTTTGGGTTAACAAATGCCCCAGCTGTCTTCATGGATTATATGAATCGAATCTTCAGGCCTTATCTCGATGAATTTGTTGTAGTCTTTATTGATAACATACTTATTTATTCTCGAGATGAGGTGGACCATGCTAGACATCTTAAAATTGTTTTGGAGATATTAAGAGAGCACAAGCTGTAACACACCAAATTTTTTTTAAATAATTTAACTCAACCATAGTTAGGTTACAGCCACCCAACACATTTTTATATCAATAATTTCGATATAAATATTTTATAATTGGCTTCAACTCACACACTATAACATTTCAGATAAATTTTTACCTCCCACATGCCATTAGGCTAAATCACATTTGTCCATCCTTATACTCCCAACAAGTAAACTAAATTACATTTATCCATCCTTATACTCCCAACAAATAAAATAAGCAATTTAGTCAATTTTCAACACAAGCCAGTTATTTGGCCTTATAATCATGCCATTTTAACCAATCCAAAGTAAACCAAATATTAAAATTACAGTCATTCAAATTGTACCAAAAATAGAAATAGTTTGAAAGACATGATTACATTTATATATTCATATAATTGACAATAAACAAAAAGCCCTAATATTGGCAATATAACACATTATAAATCATAAATTAAATACCCAAAAGAGACAGTGGATCTATACCACTAAGCCTCTGGGACTCCTCCACGTGTCACTCATGGCTCTTCTCCTGAAAATTGTTAACCACATAATGAGACTCAAAAGTCCCAGTAACCAAAGCCAATTTATGATAGTGTATACAAACAGTTAAGTGTGTGCTTACTAAGTGAGAATTAAAAATAATATAATTCCAACAAATATATGAAATATTACAATACACACAAACAACCATCCTTATATCCCTCCATTAACCTCGAGCCGTAGCCCTCACTCGGTGCTAAATTACCCGGCTAAAGGTAGATTAGCTCGAGCCCTTACAAACCACCTATTGAGCTCCAATAGGGGCATACCACGTGGCACATAAATACAACAACAATAGCAAGTCTCCCAACACCTCCCACAATAATCAAATAAATTCATAATAATATTGCACAATTATACAATATTACAAAATTCATAATTTTCTCAATAATCACCCAATTAACAAGAAGTAACACTAATCACAAATTAAAAGCATGGTTACCTTGTGGCTTTTTCAATAAATTATTCCTTAAAATTTCTCTCTCACCACAATCTTCACTAGTAATACAATCTACAAATAACATATTATGTATAAATATTAGTTTCAATTTTTGAAACTAATAAAATAATTCTAATAATAGAATTAAAATATAATATAATTCCTAATTTCAATCTTAATACAAATCTATAGTTAATACTATTAAGTAAAATTTTTAACTCCTCTTTTAATTATCAATAAACATTGATAATCTAAAAATCAAATTTTAAACTAATTTCTATTATCAAAATTTTCTTTTTATTTTATAAATTCGTACCTAAAATACCCAAAAATTAAAAATTAAGTCTCTAGCTTAGAATCATAATCCTATAACCATAATAATTCATTTCTCATCCCAAATAATCATCTAAACCTCAATAAATCAACATATATTTTCAGATCTAGTTTAGAATTTGATCCACAAGCCACAGATTCAAAGATCATCAATAAATTTATACTCTAGAACATTTATTATACTACTGACAACCTCAAAAATCATATTTATTCAACATAAATTCATCCCTCTTCCAGATCTTAAATTTTCTACCACTACAAACTCAGAAACCAAAGAAGAAGGATGATTAAGAAAAAATTTTAGAACACTTACTTAGTCTTAAAAAGCTTAAAATCACATCCTAAATATCCTATTAAAAACTCTTACCTTAAAAATTTAGATATTTCACACCGGCAACTCGCTTCTCTCCGCCTCAGCTCACGCGCAGGAAAGGAATTGAAGAAATGAAAGGAAACGGGTGAGTTTTATAAAAATTCAGTGGGTCCTACACATTTTTTTTTATTATTTCTTCTTCTCTCTCCCCCTTTTTTTATTATTATTTTATATTTACTATTCATGCGGCGCCGAAAGCAAATTCGTTTTCTCTTTCTTCTTCTTCTTCTTTTTTTTGGCATACCTTTTCCCCTTTTTTTATTATAATAATAATTTAATAATTTTAATTTTTTTAATTAATTTTTTTTAATAAATTTATTTTTTTAAAATTTTTTTTTAATTTAGAATTATATCCTAAATTAGATTTAATAATCATTTCTACTAATTTTCTTACCTCTAAATATTATTTTTTTTAAAATTTCTATTAACCTAAATTAACTATTAAAATTTAAATTGGGATGTTACAACAGCTCTATGCCAAGTTGAGCAAATGTGATTTTTGGCTTAAAGAAGTTAAATTCTTAAGCCATGTTGTTTCAGAAGAAGGGGTAGCAGTGGACCCTAGTAAGATAGATGCAGTGATGAAATGGGAGCAACCTCGAAATGTGGCAGAGATTAGGAGTTTCTGGGTCTTGCAGGCTACTATCGTCGTTTCATTAAGGGTTTTTCACAAATTGCAATGCCCTTGACTAAGTTGACCAGGAAAGATGCTCTATTTATTTTGACGAACGAGTGTGAAGTTGCCTTCCAGAAGCTAAAAAAGAGGTTGACCACCACACCGGTGCTCACCTTACCTGTTCCAACTGCTCCTTATACCTTGTATACTGATGCTTCTAAGAAAGGTTTAGGTTGTGTATTGATGCAGGAGGATCGAGTAGTGGCTTATGCCTCTCGACAGTTGAGACCTCATGAGGAAAATTACCCTACTCATGACTTGGAGCTTGCTGCTGTGGTATTTGCCTTGAAGATTTGGAGGCACTATGTTTATGGTTCTTCTTTTGAAGTCTTCAGTGATCATAAAAGTTTAAAATATTTGTTTGATCAAAAGGAGCTCAACATGAGACAGCGCAGATGGATTGAGTTTTTGAAGGATTATGACTTTGAGTTGAAGTATCATCCAAGGAAAGCTAACGTAGTCGCCGACGCTCTGAGCAGGAAGCTTGTACATACTGCTCACATGATGGTCAGAGAACATGAATTATGGAGTAGTTTCCATGCAGTAAATGTAGAAGTAGTCGAGAATCGTTTGGCTGCTCTACACATTACTGAATTTGAGAATAATTTTTGGGAAGAAATTAGAATTGCGCAACAGAAGGATGATCATTTGAATAAGATTAGGGTAGAGATTGGGGTTGGAAAGGCTGAACATTTTGATGTGACCGATGATAGTGTCGTAAGATATAAGGTAGAGTGTGTGTGCCTAATGATACTCGATTGAAAAATATCCTACTTGAGGAGGCTCATCAGAGTAGATATACCATTCATCTAGGAGCAACTAAGATGTATCATGACTTAAGACGTGGTTGGCGGTGGCCAAGAATGAAGAGAGATGTAATTGAACATGTAACTCGTTGTTTGACTTGCCAGAAAGTCAAAATTGAGCATCAGAAACCAGCCGGGATGCTACAGTCTCTTGATATTCCAGAGTGAAAATGGGACAGTATTTCTATGGACTTCATTACAGGATTGCCGAGAACATCTTCTGGTCATGACACTATATGGGTAATCGTAGATCGACTCACCAAATCAGCTCATTTTCTTGCTACTAATATCAAGTATTCTATTGAAAAATTAACTGAAATCTACATAACAGAAGTGGTGAGATTGCATGGAGTCCCGACAAATATCGTATCTGATCGTGATCCGAGATTCACATCAAACTTTTGGAAGTCATTACAGGAAGCCATGGGTACTCGTCTGAGTTTTAGCACCGCTTACCACCCCCAGACCGATGGGCAAACGGAACGAACCATACAAACTCTTGAAGACATGTTAAGAGCTTGTGCCATTGAGCTTAGAGGTAATTGGGATAGTCACTTGCCATTAGCTGAATTTGCCTACAATAATAGTTTTCATTCTAGCATTCAGATGGCACCTTATGAGGCATTGTATGGAAGAAAATGTAGATCGCCACTGTGTTGGACAGAATTAAGTGAGAGAACTATTTTGGGGCCAGACATTGTTGATGAGACTACCCAAAAGATTGCTTTAATCAAGCAAAAATTACTCACAGCTCAAAGTAGACAAAAGAGTTATGCGGATAAGAGGAGAAGACCGCTTGAGTTTGAAGTAGGTGACCATGTATTTTTGAAAATCTCTCCGGTAACTGGTGTTGGAAGAGCTATTAAGGCTAAAAAATTGACACCAAGGTTTATGGGGCCTTTTGAGATCTTAAAACGAGTTGGACCAGTAGCGTATCAAGTAGCATTACCACCCCAAATTGCTGGAATACACAACGTATTCCATGTGTCACAACTGAAAAAGTATCAACCAGATGCTTCCCATATAATTGAATCCGAGGAAATTGAACTCAGGGAGAATTTGACATTCAGAGCTGAACCAGAAAGGATTGTGGATTACAAGGACAAGTAATTAAGAAACAAGACCATTAGATTGGTTAAAGTAATTTGGAAGGGCACAACTCCAGGTGATGCTACGTGGGAGACCGAGGACAGTATGCGACGTGATTATCCTCGTCTTTTTGATTAAGTAAGTAGTTAATAGTTACTAACTTCAAATTTTGAGGACAAAATTTTTAAAAGGAGTGGAGAATTGTAACATCCCAATTTAAATTTTAATAGTTAATTTTTGGTAAATAGAAATTTTTTTAAAAAAAATATTTAGAGGTAAGTAAATTAGTAGGAGATGATTATTAAATCTAACTTAGGATATAATTCTAAATTTAAATAAAAAAAAAATAAATAATAATAAATAATAATAAAAAAATATTATTATTAAAATATTATAATAATAATAATAATAAAAAAGTATGAGAAAGAAGGAAAGAAAGAAGAGAACAAGACGCTTTCGGTGCTCTTCCCCGCAATGATTATATTTATATTATAATAATAAAAAAAAGGAGAGAGGAGAGAAGAAATAATTAAAAAAAGATGTGGGACCCACTGAATTTTTATAAAAACTCACCTGTTTCCTTCGTTTCTTCATTCTTCCCTGTGCGGGAGCTGAGGCTGAGAGAGCGTCTAGTTTCACCGGTGCAGGACATCTGAGTTTTTAAGGTAAGAGTTTTTAATAGAATATTTAGAGTGTGATTTTAAGTTTTTCAAGACTAAGTAAGTGTTTTAAAAATTTTTCTTAGTCATCCTTCTTCTTTAGTTTCTGAGTTTGTAGTGGTAGAAAATTTAAGATCTGGAAGAGGGATGAATTTATGTTGAATAAATATGATTTTTGAGGTTGTCAGTAGTATAATAAATGTTCTAGAGTATAAATTTGTTGATGATCTTTGAATTTGTGGCTTATGGATCAAATTTTAAACTAGATCTGAAAATATATGTTGATTTATTGAGATTTAGATGATTATTTGGGATGAGAAATGAATTATTATGGTTATAGGATTATGATTCTAAGCTAGAGACTCAATTTTTAATTTTTGACTACTTTAGGTACGAATTTATGAAATAAAAAGAAAATTTTGATAATAGAAATTAGTTTAAAATTTGATTTTTAGATTATTAATGTTTATTGATGAGTAAAAGAGGAGTTAAAAATTTTACTTAATAGTATTGACTCTAGATTTGTATTAAGATTTAGATTAGGAATTATGTTATATTTTTAATTCTATTATTAGAATTATTTTATTAGTTTCAAAAAAATTGAAACTAATATTTATAAATAATATGTTATTTGTAGATTGTATTGGTTGGTGAAGATTGTGGTGAGAGAGAAATTTTAAGGAATAATTTATTGAAAAGCCACGAGGTAACTATGCTTTTAATTTATGATTAGTGTTACTTCATGTTAATTGGGTGATTATTGAGAAAATTATAATTTTGTAATATTATATAATTGTGCAATATTATTATAAATTTATTTGATTATTGTGGGAGGTGTTGGGAGACTTGCTATTGTTGTTGTATTTATGTGCCACGTGGTACGCCCCTATTGGAGCTCAATAGGTGGCTTGTAAGGGCTCGGGCTAATCTACCTTTGGCCGGGTAATTTAGCACCGAGTGAGGGCTACGGCTCGAGGTTAAGGAGGGACATAAGGATGGTTGTTTGTGTGTATTGTAATATTTCTTATATTTGTTGAAATTATATTATTTTTAATTCTCACTTAGTAAGCACACACTTAACTGTTTGTATACACTTATCATAAATTGGCTTTGGTTACTGAGACTTTGAGTCTCATTATGTGGTTAACAAATTTTCAGGAGAAGAGCCACGAGTGACACGTGGAGGAGTCCCAGAGGCTTAGTGGTATAGATCCACTGTCTCTTTTGGGTATTTAATTTATGATTTATAATGTGTTATATTGTCAATATTAGGGCTTTTTGTTTATTGTCAATTATATGAATATATAAATGTAATCATGCCTTTCAAACTATTTCTATTTTTGATACAATTTGGATGACTGTAATTTTAATATTTGGTTTACTTTGGATTAGTTAAATGGCATGATTATAAGGCCAAATAACTGGCTTGTGTTGAAAATTGACTAAATTGCTTATTTTACTTGTTGGGAGTATAAGGATGGACAAATGTGATTTAGCCTAATGGCATGTAGGAGGTAAAAATTTATCTGAAATGTTATAGTGTGTGAGTTGAAGTCAATTATAAAATATTTTATATTGAAATTATTGATATAAAAATATGTTGGGTGGCTGTAACCCAACTATGGTTGAGTTAAATTATTTTAAAAAAAAATTTGGTGTGTTACAGGGTGTACCATTTTTATATAAAAATAATTTGCTGACTTCCCGAGTGCACTGTAGAACAACAATGTTCCTATAGATCATTAAACAAAAATATACCATGATAAAAATATATTTATATGCTTTTTACAAAATTATATTATTAAAAATATTTTAAAAAGTTATTATACTCCAAAGTTAACATGAAACATATTTTAATTTTTCTTCAAAATATACTTTCATAAAAAAATTTGTAATAATTTTTTTAAAAAAGGTTGGGGCACAGCACCATAGAACTACAGCACTCCACCCGGCACCTTTTTACAAAGACCATGGAGAAGGAAATATTAAAAGTGAGAATTAATAATAATTAGGTCCCAAAAAATTTCATAAAAATGAGTGGTGAATATTGATATAAAAATTGCAAACTAAATGTTATATTTTGAATTTAAATGTTTTAATTATAACCAAGACTCTTAAACATGTAATCATTTAAATTAATATTTGTAATTTGTTTTTCAAAAAATTTTAATAAGGACTTATCTGTAATTAATTTTATCTTTTGAGACTTAACGGTAATTATCCCTTAATGCTATGGGTAAGTAATTAATACGCACCGATTAGTGATTAGTTATTTGTTCAGAGGAGCAAATTCACGTGCAAGCGTGTGACTAAATATTCCTTCAAATTTGACTAAAAGGAGAAGGAGAGGTCAGTCACTATCAAAGTTTGATTAATTTTTTCTTAAAGTTTGATTAAGAAGCTTAATGAGGATCTTGTCTCTGTGACCATCGAACGGATCTCAGCCTCAGAAAACGAAAGAAGATCAAAGATTCTATTATTATCATATAAAATTTGCAAGAGAGAAGCAGCAATGAGATGATATATATGTTTTCGGTGGAGGAATATTATTAATACCGTCTGCGTGTATTAAGAAAAGCCTAGTGGCGAAGTGGGATCCTAATTATATTCTTAAACCAAGCTTAATTAAAGTCTTAATACGCCCCACTTTTCTGCTTATTTGTTCCGCTAAGTTTAGGCAGGGAAGCAAACTCTTCTAGCGTTAGCTTGATCATTTGGCCCATTCTTGCACTTTTGTTGCGCAACCAATACTATTATTCACTCGTTTCAACTTTAGTAATTCACGTCACATCAATTTTAATTTTTATGAACATTTTACTATACTTTTGTTTTGCTTAATCTATAAATAAATCATATCATTCTTTTAATTTTCTGCAAATAATCAACAATATACATTATCTCCCATGACCCGTCTAAAAATTTATTTCAATTCTCAAATTTTAATATTATATGAATTCATATGTTAGGTATTAATTAAAAGAATTAAGGTACATATTTACTTTGAAAATATCGCGAGAGGCGCCCATTATCTTAAACTAACTAAAAAAGGCCAACGCTGCCTTCCAAATATCTAAAATAGTATAATGTTATCCAATTTTAACAGATTTAAATGATTGATTGTATGTCAGTTGACTTGGCTTTTCTTGCATGGCACGCTAGTGAACAATTGCTTCAAGAATTGGAGATTGGGGACATTGGTCGAATTGGCATAGATTTTCACCAAGCTTCTCAGTTTGGATGCCACATAGACACTGGCACCAAAGCACAAAAAACAAAAAAATAAAAAAGAGGTGATGCCACGCGTTAAGCCACATAAGCATAATCAGGTTAATTAATGGTTAACCATTTAAATCTGTTAAAATTGAATAGCATTGCACTGTTTTAAATATTGGGAGGGCAACATTGTCCTTTTATTAGTTTAAGATATTGGGTGCCTCCCCCACAATACTTTTAAGACAAAGATACACCTTAATCCTAATTAAAAATAAAAAATGATAAAAATAAAAATAATTTTAAAGTTTATTGCACCAACAACAACAATCTATTCGCGGCCAGCGATGGTTAATGACAGTTGATACCAAACAGTGGTAGTGGCAATAATAAACAATTGTTGGCCACTGGTGACATTGGCTGTTGGTGATCAATAGTTGTTGTGTAGAAAATGAGAACAAAAACTTTTTTCCGTACAAAGGAAACATAAAAAAGCAAAAACTAAAAACACAATTTAAGGAGGTATCGGCTAGACCAAGCAAAAGAGATCAGCAAGTGCAATGAAATGAAACCCAGGAGATAAAGACAGTGTCCTTTTAAAAAAATATTTTGTAAATTGTTTTTCAAAATTTATTTTTCAAAGCAAAACAAGTGAAAATTTATTTAATTATGTTAACTTAAAAAGTAATTTTTCAAATATGACGTGCTTTAAAAATAAAAAAACAGTTAAAAGATGTTTTTTTAAAAAAATAAAAAATGATAATAGTTTTAAAAATATTTAAATCCAAAACGCTTGTTCAAATAAGAATTTTTATTTTTTATTTTAAAAAATACAAAATAATTTTGAAAACAAAAGGCCCTTAATTATTCTTGTTCTCTCCCTTAAAAAACAGAACAATGTTATGAGAATAGGTTGAGAGGGGACATTAAACTTCTCGAGAAACATGAAAAATATAGGATTGTTTGGAATTATTTTTATTTTATTTTTTTTGAAAATTGGTGTTTTGCAGAACATATTTAAAAATAAAAAATAAAAATAAATATTTTTTATTCTCTCTTATTTTTTAGAACAATAATCACAAAATATTTAAAAATTATTTTTATTTTTCTGTTCTCCAGGAGGATATTTTATTTTTTTTATTCTTCAAAAAACTTTTTAAAAATATGTTATCAAATAAATTTTTTTATTCTCTTATTTTAGAAAATAAAAAATTATTTTTAGAATAAATTTTTAAACAGGCCCTGTGTTTTGCTTAGCTTGTTAAAAGTTTTAATGTATATAAGAAACTTGTAGCTTAGTTGGCACGATCCACACCTGTTGATGCAAGGGGTGATCAAGTCTCCGCCTTTTCCCGTGAGAAAAGGTAAGATTAGATAGATTAAAAAAAGTATCAATGTCCCACAACGCTAAGACTCACATTTCCATCATAGGCGAGAAAGTAATTTATGGAGCAATACTAATGTAAATTTCGCTGTTTCCCAAATATTTTGTCTTTCAAAATAAAAATTAATATATCCTTTTTTTTAAAAAAAAAGTGCAAATTCTGAAAAAAAAAACCATCATTAGAAACTTATGATGTTAGCATTAGATAATTTAAAAAATATTTTATAAAATTAAAAAAACAAACAAACAAATCAAAACCTCATAAAAAGTTAAAGGATCAAAAGATGATTTTTTATCAAATAATTTTTTTTTAACACCACAATGAAACATGCTCATAATGTTCAGCAATTAACATTATGTGATCCATATTTAAATATGCCAATATATATTATGCGATAATTTACGTTCAAAAAAATAAATTAACAATTTACAATTGCAAGGACATTTTTGCACTGCATTCGAACTAGTTTCTGCGAATAACTTTTGAAGGCCATACACCTTTTCACATTGACTTTTTAAAATACAAAATGTTCACCCAATCATAAGATGATACGTTTCATATAAACCAATGTTTAATATAACACATGCCACAGACAAGTGGATGGATGGGATATAGCCTGTCCAGAAATTCTTACAAATAGATAACAAGAATTTGTCCCAAAAGCATCCGATTGATATAATTAAATGAGGTAAATGAATCATTATCAAATAAGAATTCCATCATGAATATGCATCTGGGGGTGAAAGATTTTAGATTTCCTGGATTCCCATTATGAGATAAAAAAACATGAAATTAAAAAAAAAAGGCAGAAGGCATATGTTTTAAGAACCAATCTTTAATTTATTAACAAGTTCCTTCTTAGAATCTTTAATATCTACAATAGGCAAACCTTTCCGACGCATTCTTCTGCTGCTTTAATTTTTTGTTAAAAGCAGTCACACACACGTATCTTGATTCTTGAGTGTTCTTAAGTCTTATCCGTGAGTGACCGACAACATTAAAGTCCGTACATGTTGGAGAGTCCGTACAACTGACGGGTGGGGATTTAGAATTTTACCCACGAAATTTGTTATGAAAATAAAACTACCCCTATGCATATTTATTGTATTGAGGGAATTATCTGTTATTAAAATAAAAATGAGATTTTTTTGAATTAAGACTTATTTACTAGATTACAATAATTTATCTATCAAATTAATATTTTGTAATTGTCAATGAAAAAATTAATTGTTGTCATAATGAAAATATGACTTTCTTTTAATGAGAATTTGTTCACCAAATCATAACACCTATTTTTTTTATTATTAAGTTAATTTTTTTGAGTTGTTAATGAGAAAATTGATTGTTGTTAAAATAAAAATATAATTTATTTTTTTCAAAGTAAAAACTCATTTACCAAATTACAATACTTCTTTTTCTCAATTAGCAAGTTAATTTTTTAAAATTGTTAATAAATAAATTAATTATTGTTAAAATAAAAATAATTTTTTTTTTCAAATGGAGGGCTATTGTTGAAAGAGTATTGTTGTCCAAACAAGTGTACACACACAAACACACTGCACGCGCATACAAGGGGTGGTTTTATCTTTTTATAATAAATTTTAATTACATTAGGTCATTTGGTTTTGCAGAATTATTTGGTCTTATAGCGTAATTAATTATCTTCAATGGTCCTTGATTGTGATTTTCTCAAAAAATTATGTGCTTTGTCACTTCATAATTTTTTAATGTACTCGCCACTTACTTGGGAATATTTTTGAATAAAGATAAACTTTAACCCTTATTTATTTTAACCAATCAAAATTGAGTGCAAGAAATCATATAGAGCCTTAATTTGTCACTTCTCAAGCGGTGTGAGTGGGGGCTTCAAAGTCATTTTCTTTAATTCATATTTAGTCAAATGATTAGTAATTGATAGCAAATTAAACTTGCTTAGTTCATACTATTGTCACTTCTACAAATCCAAATTCTAAAATTCACACAACTATTTCAGCACAAGATTAATGTCTAAACGTATTTGATTAACTTGTAACTCTTATTCTTTCATAGACATATTTATTGGTCAACGCAATTGCAATGAAAATATCAATTTTACTAAATTGATAGTTGAAACGAATTTGAAAAACAAAAAATTTTATTATTTTAAGTTAAAATAAGGTGCAATGTTCAAACTCAAAAATAATATAATACTTTATAATTTTAACATTTTATATTGATCTGGATTTTTGTTATTAAATTTACATTAACTTGATGCGAAGAAAACCAATAGAAACAAAAATCAAAACCAAGGGAAAAACAAATCAAATCAATTGTGGTAGACCAATAGAATATGTCAACAGTTGGATGGTTGGATTTGATTTTTGATGAGAATAAAATCAACACAACCCTATAAACACGCATCGTTATAGTTATAATAATGAAAAATACAAAGCAAAGGTGTGGTGGAGGGCTAAGGGCACAATTATATATGAAAGTGGGACTTATTAGTAAGCTATTCCGGATTACCAATTAGTTGGACCCCACCATGATTAAGCAATTTATAATGGCCAACAACGCTTGCTCCAAATTTTCACCATTAACATTATATATGCATGAAAATTGAAATCACTCTTGCCTCCACTTAATTAAAGTCTAGCATGCATATTTTTTTAAAAAGTAATAATTAAGAAGTAAAAGAGCAATTGGCTTATCAGGTAAATCTGATAGGTTCCATTGAGATTAGGGATCAGATTCCTCCATTACTTCAAATAAAAATATACAAGAGATTATTAAATCACTTGGGAAAGAATATATATGAGCCCCCTTTTTTTGCCTCATGACCCAAATGATTATACTCCTCACAATTAATTTATTTTTCCCCATAAAGCATTGGTATCTTACCAGAATCTTCTCTATCAAGGACACATGAGAAAGATGAACTCCCTTTTCACATTGCTTGCCTTTGGAAACCTACAATAATGTTACCTTCTTGTACCCTACTATTATATTTGGAAAATTAGTTTAGATTATGAAAAAATTACGAAAAATGAGCTGCATTGAACATAATATGTGAATACCATATTTTTTTGTTTATTTTTATTGTTAAATATACATATATATATATGTAACTTAAAATTAAGAAAATTCATAATATAGTAAAACTATATTTTATGTCTAAAATCTGTTCAAAATGATATATTTCTTAATTTATCACAAATTTTTGATCATGTATACTTATATATTACGCATAACAAATTATATATTTTTTTAAAAAAAGGTCTATTAATTTCCCTTTTTCTGAGCAGTTAATGCTAATTTCCACTTGATTACTGAAACGCAAAAGCTGATATTATATATTGAAATTAAGAACGAGAATTAACTGCACGAGTGAATTTAGAAGATCTCTCACATTGAATACATAGCCGGAGTATATTATTTATTAAAAAACCTATTATTGGGTTGTAGAAAAATAAAAATAATTTATATGTGATATAAATTCAAAGACATGGATAAAAAGAATTGAAAAAGCCATGGAGAGAGAGGTGGGACTAGTGATGAAGAATGGGAAAAACCCCACGTGGAGACCAAATCAGTTTGTGTTTCTTGGCAGTCCTAAACTTCTGCTTTCTCAGCATTTCACAGCTTTTATTTTATTATTTTTAGTCAAAAACAAAAAAACAAAATATTCCTAAGAAGATAAGGTCCTCGTGAGTTAGGTTTTATAGGCTGATCAAAACCAGGGCAAAAACCGCAAAGTCAACAAATGCGTGAAGAGATATTATTTATAGAGTACCTACAAATACTAATAAGACTCTTACGCCTATTAATGAGGATTGCATAACACGAAAAAGGATATATTAAACAAACAAGTTGTATTCTTACTTACAGAATCAATTTTTATGGACACATTCTAATCCCCACGTAGTCAATCTAGGTGTTAGTGCAAAGTGGCTTGGGTTTGATAACGGATGGGCATGATTAGGCGTTATTAGTTAGTAATCAGTTGACATGTGCACATCCTTATCTATAAAATAAATAAATAAATAATGGAGGAAATATTATTTGGTGTTGGAAAACATGTGAAGACAATGATGGAGAATTCCATTATTACAAGCATGTCCTCCCCTCCACCCTGGGTGCATGGGATTGCATCTTCTCACTATTTTTAAGCTTTAACTTGCGGGTCTCCTTCTTCATTAATACACACACACACTTTTTTTTTTTATTGACAAAAATTTACGTGAGTTAAATCTTGAAGATTCACCAATACCAACATATACCGCCTAACTCAAATTTAAGTGAGTTTTGCTCAATAAACCACATTTTTAAACACTTATAAATATTGGTGAAGCTATATAATAGTGAGGAGATTAATGCATCCCTTCACTTGAAAAATATTATAAATATAGAATGTAAATTTTGCAACTATGCTTTGCATCCTATAAACTAAATAAAAAATATTTGTATTTTAATAATTACATATGATATACAGAACATATTTATATAAAAAAATCATATCAATTTGTTCTATATAATTTTTTTAAAAAATGATAATCAATCTATTTATGTTACTATAATTTTAGTTTGATAGTATAATTATTATTTTTAAAAAATATTAAATTTTTATTAAATTATCCCACACCGCTTGACTTCGGGTTTTGGCTCTGTCATTGCTTATAAATGATAGTATAAATTATAAACTTTGCATCAGAGATTAGAGATATTCAATTTTTATTGTTTTTATTTTAACTAGAATCATCATATGTTTTTTGATGGGATAAATCATCATATTTATAAGATAATAGTTAACAATTGTATTTACTTTATAATTTAATTTCTTCTTACATAAAATATTGAGAAACATGACCAAAAATTAATTCATTTAAATTGAATTTCAACTATTTAAAGTGAGATAATGATTAATGACACAAACAGAAAAAATTGTAGTACAAGATTTATATATATATATATATATATATACACAAGCATTGCCAAATTCAATTGACAGTATATCTTTAAAAATATTTTTTACATTTACACAAGCTCAAACTCAATATGTCATGTTTTTATTTTCTTTTTATTTACTGGTTATTTTATAAATATTTTATAAATTACTAAATTAAAAGATCCAAGCTGATAACTGTACCTCTGTGGGTGACGGGCAGTTGTTTTGGGATTATATGTAATAAACAACCAAGTGCAGGCATATTTAAATATCTTCCTCTTTTGAATAAATACGTGAATGTTATTGTTGAAAAGATGTGAAGCTCGTGTTGACTTTTACGGGGAATCAGATGCCTGATGTTGGTTTACTTTTCAAATAAATAAAATGTACTTTTACATTTTTTTTTAAAATTTACCACTGTAAAATACAGCAACAAATATTTTGCATTGCAAGGTCGATTCTTCGACTAAATTATTTTCTTTTTTTTTTAAAGAACAATATTCATTGTATATGACACTAGATTTCCATGCAGGGATCTTCTTGCATGAAATTTTCATAATATAATAATGGAATATATGTGCCTGCATGCGCTGGTAACAAAAAATGAAGCATTTTTTAAGGATTAACGATATTAAAAATTAAGAAAATCTAGCTTAGATCATTTTCTACTTATCAGCCTTTTCCCATTAAAAAAAAAAAGACTCAAAACTCTATTTTAAAAGGGTAAATGAACAAATTAGCCCTTAAAATATAGGTCTAAAAGCATATGAGACTCTAAACTTATTTTTTATACAATATTTCCTTTCAACTTTTAAAAACAATATAATTTAACCTTTGCTATTAACAAAAAGTTAATTTTAAGTATTAATTGATTAAAAAATGACATAAAATAACCTCAAAACTTATAGAGAATGACAAAAATTTTCTTGATATTTTCATGTAATTTTTTGGATCCTGGTCTATAAATTTTGGGTCATTTATTATAATTTTTTATATCATTTTTTTATTAACTAACAGTCAAATTTAACTTTTATTAACGATGGGGGGTCAAATTATACTATATTTTTAAAAATTAAAGGGGAACATTGTACAAAAGATGAGTTCAAGGTCATTAGTGCTTTTGAATTTATAATTTAGGGGTCAATTTGCTCGTTTATCCATTTTCAAATATAACATTAGAAATAGAATTGTTAACCAAAAGATGATTGATTCAATTGGTTGGAAGAGTTAAGTAAGCTTACCATGAGGTCTTGAATTCATTTCTTAAAATATGTAGCCTTGTTAAATAAAAATATATAGGACATCTTTGAAGTACTCGTGAAGTTGTTATTGGTAACAATAGTCCCACATAGCAAGAATTTCATCATCCTCTTAATTCAAACTTTTTATTGCTAGATCTTCCGAACTTGATGTGTTAAGAATCTCAAAGATAGGAATTACTTAAAAAGAAAAGAAAAATCTTAACTTTTAAGATATTTTTTATTGTTTTTAGGGAAAGTTGCTAAAAAGATCTCTTAGGGAGGTCAATTGTTTTCAAGTGCCACTTAAAATTTATATTTAGAAAAAGATGGAATGATGGATCATAACGCCCTTATGTGCTAATTAATAAAATTAAAAAAATGCACAAAATTTAGTCATTGGAGCTTTAGTCCCTTCACTAGTAAGCGATGGTGTGTCTGCCGAACCTCTAATCAACTAGTAAAAGTTTACCAATAAAAGTCAGCACCCTTAGATTTCATGATAACTATGAAGAATATCATGAAAAACTAACAACAAGATGATATGTTACATTAACTAAGTCTAACTTTCCATGATAATTATCAAATATTACATGAAAACTCAACAAAAAAAAAAAATGTAAATGTTAATGCCAAACCTTTCAAGATGTTTACGTGACAAGCCTATTCATCTACTTTGTAAAGAGGATAGTGATTCAAGATAAGGTGCACTAATTACATGAAACACTACTAAAAAAAATAAAAATTAGTTGAATATTTAGTATAACGGATCTTATAGGCATTAGTGATAGAAATTTTGTGATAGACTGAAATCTGTCACTAATTACATAAATTAGTGATGGATTAGTTAGAATGTAGGATGTCATCATATTTTGATCAAATTTTATAAATTTAGTGACTGATTTAAATTTCTAACTGAATCTTTATATTAGTGACAAATATTTTTAATTAAAAAATTAGTATAATGATCTCAAATATTTTATAAAAATAAATAGCTTATAATATACATAGAAAGGTTCACAAAAAAATATTTAAAATTACCAAATTGAATAATTACACAAAAAAATTTTTCTCTTACTATAAGTAAAATATAAAATATAAAATAATATAAAAATATAAATAATTTTCTTTTATTATGTAAATTTAAATATAAAATAAAAAATTTACATCTAAAAATATATTAATTATAACATAGATAATATAAAATGATATATGCAAATATTTATTTTCATAATAAATAATAATTATATATTTATGTGTCAATGTGTGTGTATGAAAATATATATTGTCAACATATTTAAATAATAATATATTAAATAAATAAAAAATACTTTAAGTTAACTATACGTGTTTAGTTAAGTAATATATATTAAATGTTGCATATTAAGAATGAAAAGTTATTATAACTCAATTGGCAAAAGGCATCTATGAAAAGAGACAGATCTTAGATTCGAGGCAAGGCAATGTCATATTTAAAAAGAATTAAAATAGATTGTTGACATCGCAGTGATGTGGTATGGAGATTCAAGTGGCGATAGTGTGGCGGGTGGTGAGTGATGTGTACTGTGAGGTGACATAATGGTGATTGGACCCACAAAAAAATTTAATTATAAAATAAATTAATAACAAAAATTTATTAACTAGTGATGAATATTTTCTGTCACTAAATTAGTGATGGATTCATTTCGGTCACTAAATTAGTGACACCATATTTGTGATGGATATTAGTGACGAATTTGTCCATCATTAATTTAATTTTTTTCTAGTAGTGAAAGCCATATAATATAGGGCACACTTGGATATGGTCCCTTAGTCTAAAACCTTGCACCTTGAATCTAAAAGTTTGCACACAAAGCTTATCACCTTGCACCTAAAATCTATAAAATTCTATCTAATGCTCTTATACCTTGTACCTTAAGCTGATATCCTTGTGTAATAACACTTAATTTACTCCATTAATTTAACCATGGAACTATACTCTACCATGGTAATTAGGGATTAATTACCTTAGTCACCTTACTGTGGTAGAAAGAAATTAACTATAGTTAAGAAAAACAAAAAATAGTAAAAAAAGAATAAGAAGAAGACTCGAGTTAAAGGCCTATTATGGTTAAATAAAATAAACACATAATTTTATAACTTAATGAGATAGCCAAAAATAGATCCTGCTCTAATAAAACAGAATCTACCATGGTAGATTATATTAAAACTATTTAATAGATATTCATATAATAGAAAGGTTGGAAACATATAATTAATAAAGTGAAACTTCATAAATTAATGGGACTTAAATGGAACAAGTTTTCAAAGCATTTTAAGACCAATCAAACATAAATCAGAGTTACAAAAGTACACAAAACCATGGAAATTCATTTTATAAAATATGCCACCAAGCTATGGAAAGCAATTTGACCAAGTAATCAAAGGCCAACCAACCATATACCAGAGCACACAACCTTACAGAAATAGGTATCAATAGTTAATAATTAAAATCTTTGAAAATAATATTTTCAAAATCATATTTTTCACTCATCATCATCTCCTTGGCCAATGAGTTCAAGGGCAATTTGCCGCAACCAACAACTTCATGCATCGTGGCTAGCCTACATGTGCTATGTGCTGCAATAAAGGCACCATCCATTGTCATGCACTGTGCAAGATTGACAATATCTTTATTGTCATAACACAGTATTGGGGGTGACCTTCTGAGACACCTCAAGCCTCCATCTAAAGCCCAATTGAAATGTTTTAGGTTCCACAAGAAACTTATTCCAAATATTAGCTAATGGCATTAATTCACAATAAAAAGTTGGACATTTGGAACCAAACTCACTCCTTTTTCACATTTAAATACTTTCAAAGTGTTCAAAATCCTAACAAAGTACCAAAAGCCTAAACAATCCTTTAGACCAAGTCCCCAAAACTTAAGACTACCTATATAATGTACCACTTCATATTTAAAAACATTTATATCATAATTACACTTCTCAACCTTGATTTCACCAACAACCCTGGAAAGGCAAATATAGCCTAATTTCATGATTTAAACTTTTCACAACAACCAAAAGTAATAACAATCAATCGTAACCTTACTTGTACTAATATTTAGGGCTTGTTCTACTTTAATAGCACATACACAAAGCTAGGGCATAAAAAACAACTATCAATCAAATATAAGATGTAATGGTGCAAGTAACCCAAAATAGATGTCTTATGTTGGAAAATTATCATAAATCATAAACACACACACACACACACACATGAAAATAAGAGGCCTATTGTAACAATACAATTTTGTTCTTGAATTTATTGGGGTGTCGCAATGCCCTATCCCACACCTAGTCTAAGATGATATTAAGGGCAATAGGTTTGGACAACCTAATCTTATACCCATTCTCAGGTAAGATTTAGAAAGATCCAACCTAATGAACTAAACAATGCGGCTACCTATGATGATGATTGTATAGTTTTGTGAAAAGTAATATCTACTCCTTTTAGAGCATCCTCCCACTCAAATTATGATCATGCAATTGTGCACAAGGCACCACCATTCATATTCATATTACAATGCATAATTACATTACTCAAGCATGCATATAACAACATAAGTAAACTATCACCGGCATACATAAAAAGCTCTACCGTTTCATAATTAATACAATCTTTCAACAATATAAAGCATTCCAATATAAATTTATTTCAATACAAATTAAAGAAATTAATACTTGCATATATTTTCTAAAACAATAAATGAGTTTATATTTGAATAAAATCACATTGAACATGTTCACAGGCAACTTAAATCAATTTAGTAAGCAATGGCATGAGTTAAAGATCCTATAGTTATCTCAAACATTTGAGAATTCAAAAATCACCCTTCAAATACTTACTTCCCAAGCTTACAACAAACTCAACAATGTGTGATAAGGTTAATTTACAATCAATAGCTACCAACAATCACTAAACATCTGCCACTTACTACGCCCAAACTCACACTTCCAACACTTCAACTTTCCAATCACTAGTTCAAACTCTCAACCCATGAGTTTATTAACTCTCATTGACTATATTTAATTCTCATTAATAGAGATTTAAACCTACTAATTGGTCCCAACAAAAAAAAATGTTAAACATAAAATTTTGAATTTAAGTCTGTCAAATGTAAAAAAAATGTCTTTAAAAAGACCATCCTTAATTAAACTTGACTATATCAAATAATTATATGTGTGTGTGCTTAAATGTAAGAGATTTAAATTCAATTCACTTAAATTTTTTATGTTAAAACAATATATAAAAGAGATTTAAACCTGCAGATTAGATTTTTTTTCGGTCGGAATGATATGGTAGTTTATAGTCGGTAGGGCATTTTGGAGTCCCGAACCAAATTTCTTTTAACACACACACACATCATCAAATTACAAAGATAAACAGAAGGTAATTTAAACTAAAAATACAAAAATTATAAAATTTTAATGATTTTAAATCAAATTTAAATAATTCTAATAAAATATGCTAACCAATATGAATTTATGCCCTTCCTGTATAAGCAGGTAACGGTGCTCACTCCTTAAAATCTTGGTATCCGAGATCTCAAATTGGTAAGCAGAAAAGCAAGAACTGAATGGAATTTTAAATAATCAATCAACATATGAATTATGAATATATTATATATAAGTAAAATACAAAATATTGTTATTTTAAAGTTATTTTGTCTTCATTAAAATAAATAAATAATTATTACTCTGTTTCTTCAAATTCCATGTGATTTTTTTTTAAAATGACAATTAAAAATATTTGGGGCTAACGGAAGGCTTTGAAGTCAGAGAAGTTGAAACTAGGAATTTTCTATTTTATTTCAAACGTTAAGTAATGAAGCTGATTTGTTTAGTATTTGGGAAACAGGAGTTTATAAAAACATTTTTTCAGACAAAGACCTTACTTAGTTTGATTCAAATATATTTCTTCACTAATCTATCACTTTTAACTATATTTAAAGGAGTAAATAAATAAAATCATTTTTTATATGAACAGGGGGAAAAATAAAATCAAATTGCATCAAGCAATTGCAATTTACATTCAAGATCTTAAAAGGACAAACAAAGGCATACCATTTTGAATTTATTTTCTATTAAGTTTTTAAATAAAAATATTGTATGTGAGTGATTTCTTGTATACGTCATATAATGTAAAATCTTTCTGAGTAAGGGAAATAAAAGGAATGAAAGACAGAATAAGAAACATGAAAGGCAGGCCTTGATAATTAAAATAATGCGAAGTAAAAATAATTGGGGTGGGGGGGGGGGACCATAGAGCAGAGTGACAAATGTAGAGCCCAAAGCCTAATGCCAACAGGGTCCTATCAAACGGAGGAAACATGATTGCCCTCTCATCAAACCCCTCCCCCGAAAAAAAAAAAAATACAAAAGAAGAACAGAAAGTGTCTTCAGACACAAAGAACCATTACTCACAGCAAGAAATTATTTGTTTAAGAGTTAATTAATTAATTAATTAATGCCATATAAAAAGATGTTAAATAAAGAATGTTTAGTGGAAGCAGCTTGTGGTTGTACTTTATATAGATAGTTTAATTAAAGCCACTTGTTTATAGCAATGTCAATTAGGCCTGAAATTATTGTCCTTTTGTTATTCAACTCCATACAATCAATGTCTGTGTGAGTTTCTTGGCATCTTCTAAGTGATTTTCCTTTGCAACTTCATTTGTTCTTTCTCTCGTGTTTTGTGGTTTGTGCCACAGAAAAGTATGAGTGCAAGAGATGGATTGGTTAAGATACTACGTATCATCTTTGTGCATAAAATTTTTAGTCATTAGCCACTAAATGCTTGGTTTAGCTAGCAGGAGATGGTACCAATTTAACCAAAAATTTCGGTTTTGAGTCCACAAGTGGAACAATATGACAGAATTTGTGGTCCTCTTTAGTTCAATGTAGGTTAGCTTGGACCTTGATAAATCTTTTAGTTGAAGTGAGGTAGGTCTAAGATACTAAGTGCTCTAAGCTAAAAAAAATGATCATTAGCTAAACTAGTTTTTATATTATCAAGTGGTATGTGCATGATGGAGGAAATAGTTATAATTATTAAAAGTTAATCGTGGAAAGAAATATAAGTTAAGTAGTTAGCCCTAAAGTTTATTTTAAAAAATAGAGTAAACAATACAATCCTATGTAGACTGTTGGATGTCACGCAAAAAATTGATGAGAGAAAAGATGATACTTTGAAATGGCTAAATCAAAATTTCTTTTGCATCGTTGTCTTGTTATTTTGTCATAATCATAATCTTCACATTTGGTTTGCGATTGTATTTATTACAAAGAGAGCAATCAAAATTCATTAATATCAATACCACGAGAGTTGCAAAATAGATAGATCGATTGTGTCGCTAACAATTTTACTGGTCCTAATGGGAAGGCCTGATCGAAGTATTGCACTTGATTGAACACTCTCTCTCATCAATGTCATGATTGTAGACTTTGATTCCTTACGTTTTCAATATTTGCTTGCCTCATCCTTGTTACTGTAGAGTATTATGTAAAGGTTTACTCATTAAAAAAAGTATTAAATATGATGCATTTATTTGAAGTGTGTTTAATGTTGAACACAATTTAAATGAAATGTGATCAAATTTCTTGATCAATCCCAACCGTTGTTTTTTTTTTTTGTTTTTTTTGGTTTTTTAAGTATTTGTGTGCAACAGGATATCATTTCCGCTCATGGTAAGTGATAGGTTCTGATCCAATTCTAAGGAAGCCCACAAGCATAATTGGACATCAATGGAGAATGATGATCCATCAGCTTTTGAGGTAGTGTCAGTCAAGTATGTCAGTCCAAAAAAAAAACATTTATCCATAAGTAAATCTCATCAAGTGCATTTGAATTACCTTGGATAGCTAACAGGGATTGGGCCTAATGAAAGGGATTAGTCCTTCACATTTAATGTTTCACAATATCTTGAATATGACCTTTAATAGCAGGATACTTTTAGAGAGCAAAACAACATTGGATAAAATATGAATTTTTAATGGAAAAAATGAGAAACAATTGCATGAGAAACAAAAGAAGGAATCTTTCATCAATTACCACCTCTAGATGAACCCTCAATTTGGATGGAATTAAAAATAAAATGTTATTACTCCTTGTATTTGGGTGGACAAGAAAAAATAAAGAAAAGAAAACGAGCAAATATCACAATGACTATGATACTCTTATGTCAAAATATATTATGGTTCATGTAATTATCTTTATACCAATAAATTGAAACCAAAATTATATCAAAATTAATATCATCAAATTTATTAAAAATCAAATTAGTTGTTAAAAAATATATTTATGTTATTGTATTTAAAAATCAAATAATTTAGTAATAATAAGTTATTTTCACATTTAATTAGTCTCGACATCTCTCCCAACAAATAAATTAACTAGACTATGGGCATAATAATTGTTATTGGCTAATCCAGAGCAAATAAGTTATGTAGGAAAATGATCAACTTCATGTTGTATATTTAACATGGGAAAATGAAAATCAATTCCAGTATAATCTTGTATGGATTTCTCTCTGAAAAAGTAAGGCCCACATTATAATCTTATATTGATTTCTCTGAGGCAATATGCTGGAAAAAATGAAAATAAATATCAAAGTTGCATAGCGTGAAAGCAGAGAGTGAGGAGAAAGGATTTCGCTTTGCTCCGTTAACATAGCGCACCTTTGCAGCATTTTGAGAAGAATCTTGAACTGTTTGAATTTAATATTTTGATTTTAATTTTTGTATTTATTAAAATAAAAAATTTATAAAATTTTTAATAAATCTGATTACTAATATGAATAATTTAGGCTTAATATGAATAATCCATATTTATGATTTTTTCAATAAGTCTACTAAACAGTCTGGACAATTTAAGTTTAACATGGATGATCAAAATTTATAAAAAATATTGATAAATTTAATAATCAGGCTGGACAATTTATGTTAAATATGGATTGTTTGAATTTACAATTTTAAATTTTAATATCAAACTTACACTGTCCAAAGTATATCTAAATAATTAGTTTATAAAAATCATAAAAAAATTGAACATTAAATTTGTACCATTTATATCAAAACTGTTCAAATTGGCGTTCAAATTTATTACATTTTTTATTTTAATACATATAAAATCAAAATTAAAATTAAAATATTAAATCCAGACCATCAAATTTTATCTAGACGATCCAGATTTTTGCCAAAATAGAGCAGCCGTAGAGGTGTGTTATGTCAGCAGAGCAAAGCCAAGTCTAAGGAGGAGGGTAGGAGGCAGAATAAATATTTTACTCTTAAAATCTCTCCTTTGTTGAGAGAAAAATTAAGAGAAAAATATGATGAGTCTACACTTTATTTTTTCTTCCATTTTTCTTTACTCACTTTTTCTTCATCCAAACAAGCAAAAATTATTCTCTCCTTCCAAACAGAGCATTGTGTTGTTTTCGATCAAATTTACAAATATGATTTTAAGTAGAATTTGACTAAATCAAAACACATCATCTGCAATCAATAATCAATTCTCAACTCACTCGCTAAGATGTTTAAATAAAAACATGGAAATTTTCTTTTAAAAGACTGGTAGATTGTTTAATACACGCAACGCAACACAGGTGAAGAAATATTTTATAAATAAAACCAAGCAGTTTGCTTCTTTTAAGATTATAAATACTAGACTGCAAAAAAAATTATAACAAAATACTTAACTAATAGTCGACAATTTTTTGTTCAAGAATACAGATTCTAAGGACTTCGTTAGGTTTAAGAGCCAAATTGAAAGAATTTTCAGCTGATATATTCTTTTTAGAAAACCAGAAAACAAACCTTTAATATTGACCCAAGTCACTGACTATTGTCAAAGGACTCATTTAGCTTGAGGGGCTACAATACAAGGTTTTCATATTTTTGGCCCCCCAAAATGTTGGACTGAGCCTGAAAGATGGAATCAAGATTTGCACGAGAAAAATTAATTTCATATGCAACTCTTTTCTTTTTTTAAAAAAATGGACCTTAATATTGGTCACGATTTGCTCATATGCATACTGAGAGAGAAAAACAGCAAGACAAGGAATTGTAAGAACGGCAGATGATTTTACACCGAAACCCAACAGATCACATGAAACTCCATACACATGCACAGATCTCATGGATTCAAGCAAGATGCGAACAAAAAATCCCAGTTCTTCATGTATGATCATGGCAGGAGCAAAAATGGATGATTAAATACTGATTTAATTCACAATGCATCAGAGTAGAATCATCACCCAGCTCATCAATGCCGGAGATAACTCTTCCAAACCCAAGATTCCACTAATTTGATTCCAGCATAAAATCCTGTGTCAGTAGAACAAATGGATTATTACGGAAAGAACTCATCATTCATTCTCAACCAAACAAGAAAATTGAAGCATAACAAAGATATAAGAATAATAATGAAGATTGAAGATCATTAGACACGTAAAACATGCACTTATAACACAACTTTCAACCTCAGTCTCTGCCACTACACACCCATGCACAAAGACAATAAAAGATCAACTATGGTAATTTCTCAACCAAAATGCCAAAGGAGAGAGATATTCTAGCATGTTGCAAGCAAAGGTGCTTCACAATAGCTGTGCACCAATGAACACAGGCAGTCGGTCAGTCCAGCACTACATGGTGGGACCCAAATCAGAAGAGGTGACATAAGCTAAATATTTTGTGATTCCTTACAATGTCTATTTACATTTCTAAAGAAAGGGGAGGGAGAAAGAAAAAGGAACTCAAGAAGGAACAACAGCAACAAAGAACTGATCCATCATGGAACTAGCACAATAATTAAAAATTATTTTATCGTACCTAAATTCGTGTATAAAAATTAAAAAAGCATGAAACTGCCTGAAAAGTCGCACAAAAACTAATTTGATAATAATACATTCATACAAGGTCCAGATGAAAAGATAGATTGATAATCAAGAAAAACTTGTGCAAAAAATGTTACAACAAAATGGGCAAAGCTATTACTCTCAGAACATTTCCAATCCAACAAAAAACAGATCAAAAAATGGGAAATAAAGCATCATTTTCTTCTACTTACTCAGGCTATCAGGAGATTATAAGTTTGGCAAAGCTGAAGCAATGCTGCTTGATTTGCAGGATCGACATTTTCACTAATGACCATAGGAAACCTCCCAGGAGAAAGTGAAGAAAGTCGGGACAATGAAGAGACAAAAAATTCCCTCGGATCTTTTATATCTTTCAGTGGATCCTCTTCTTTCTTTCCAGCATTGTATAGACGAACAAATGTGGCAGTATAGCCCACATTTTCTGTAATATCTGGCATGTCAGCTTCATCCTCAACCCTATCCTCTTCTGGCCGTGAAAGAAGGGTGACAATGCTGTCAACCATCTTTCCCCACAATTCAGCAGCTGTGGCATCTAAGAAGATTGGAGATTCACATATAAGTCTAGTTGAAGCAACTGCAGCCAACTTGAGTTCAATAGCTCCAGTAATGAACTTTAGATTAGGAATCCAAAATTGATTTAGAATCACAGTAAATATAGCGGGCTGGACGCGATTCATAGTCTCAACAAGGTTAGAAGGACCATGCTTAATCAGAAAGAGTGACATGAATATTAAAAGATACTTGATAAGCTTTACTGTTCGCCTCTTTTGAAGCTCTCTGAAAATAGCAGCCCAAACGTGAGAAATATAAGGTTCAATGACAGCATACTCAAGACTCTCAATGACAGTATTAAGCACATAAAATCCTTGCTCAGTTGTGCTAGGAGATTGGATGAGTGAGTCAAATATGCCAAGCACCTTACTTAGTCTACCCTCTTGGCTGACCTCAAGTGGAGCCTTCTGAAGGAAGGCCTGGAGAAGACGCACAAGCGCAGGAACATTTGGAGCTCTTTTCCAAGAATCAGGTGACAAAAGGATCTCAAATATCTGCATGTAGATTGCTGGGACAGGTGGCCTGTTCAACTCCACAAGTTGAGCAAGCAATTGAAATGTGTATGGGAAAAATTCAGTAACATCATTGGTCAATATTATTTCAAGCCTAGGGAAGAGACTTGCTTCAAAAACTGATACAAGAGACAAATCCCTCTCACATGCCCTCTTTACAAGTATCGCCACAGACTCGAAGAGATAATGATTGAAGATGGGATTTTTTGGATTCCTGCAAACTTCACCAAGAATTGAGGCTAAACTCTCAATACAGATTCGAGCAACTTCGACAGATATATCAGCAACCCCAAGAACCCTCATGATACACTTCATTACATACTGATTTTCTTCAGACTCTGGGAGCTTCAGGGCGCTGAAAAGACTGTTCATCAGCACAGGGAAAACAGGATTGATGTCAGCTGATGTGTATCGGGCTCTACCACCCTCATCCTTTACCGATAAGAGTTTTTCAATACAACTTGCAGCATAAGAATGAACAACATTTGATTCTGCAGAAAGGAAGCGAACCAAATCTGGGAAAAACTTCAATGCTATGTGTTTTGATATATGACTCCGGAACATAGTAAAAAATTTGAGAGCACCCGCCTTAAGCATAGGATGCCCATTCACATCTGGACTCCGCAGCTCTGGGACAATTACAGATTCAAAAAAGCTCTGAACATCAACAAGTTCTGTTGAGACATAACTAGCTCCAGCCTTCTTGGTTGCCAGAGAAACTACCAAGAATATAGCACAATCTTTGTCCTTCCAATTTACCACTGGATTTACAGCAAAAGAACTTAATAAAGTTTGTATTTGCGCAGAAACAATGCTTCTGACAGTATCCCCATAATGTGTCGCAATACCTTTGAGTAGCTCACAGGCAATCCTCCTCCTAGTATCAAGATCACTACCTTCCATATCTCTCCTAATAAACTCAATATAATTCATCTCGAAGAGTTCCTCATCATCTTCCCTCAACCTTACATTCGGGATCACAATGCCCTGACAGATCTGTGGTATAACTCCTTCACCAGCAAACAAGGTGTGGTGCACACTTGTGCTAACAGTGGTCAAAAACTTGATTGCTGTGATAGCCAGCTGATCACGGCTAGAAGACTGGGATACATTTCCCAGTAAGGTCCACACAGCAAGTGCAAAATCATTCAGGTATCCTTGAAACTCCTCCTCGTTCTTTTCCATATAAAGATTAATATTCTCACAAACTGCAGCTCGAAGCTCATCTACAAGTGCAAAACCATCAGGACCACTATTCTCAAGTGCAGGATAGCTTGTAGTGAGGTATTTTCGAAATTCAGTCATCCACTCCTTCATGTGATCCTCAAAAAACTCAGGCAGCTCCTGAAAATTTAATGAATAGAATATGCTACAACACAACCTCTGCGACTCAAAAAGAGGACGAAGATTTGTAGCAAGCCCTCCGGAGTTCGCAGCCGCATCAATCAACGAAGCCGTTTTGAGAAATATTTCCAGCAGAGGTGCCGCAAAAAGATCAAGACAATACTTCAAATCAAGCAAAAGATCGTTGGTTTTATACTGGTACCGAAACTTGTTAAAAATAGAATTGGCAGTGCCAAGAACACCATTAACAGAGGCATAATCAGAGGCTTGCGATGCTTTCTGAAGATTCATGATGAGCTCAGGAAGCAACGCAGGCCACGATTTAGGAAAATCATGCTTACCAATTACAGCCAAAGCTTCGCTAAGTTGACTTTGAATCTTAGGAGTGGCAGAAAGCATCAGCGGCACTATCAATGATTTAATCTGTTCCTTCTCCGGGTCAAGTATGGGGGAGAAAGCGGGCACATTGGCGTCATCCGAAGCAGCCGGCACCCATCGGACACGGAGGTGGTTCTTAAAGTTGACGGCGGCAGCTTGACGGATCTGATCATCGACGGAAGGCTCGGCGACGAGGCGGAGCACGACAAGGCCGTAGTTTGGACGGTCGGCAGCGTCGGCGAGGGAGGCTTCAGCCCGGCGGCGAGGCTCCGGCGAGGGAGAGAGGGAGTGGAGGAAGCATTCGGAGAGAAATTGGAGGGTTTGAGGATTCCACTCCATGATTGAGGGAATGAGAATGAGAATACGTTTGGGGAAGGGTTTATTTGAGGGCGGGTTTTGCAGTGAATTCGAACACCTAGGAAGGAAGAAAGAAGCATAGGGCTTGTTTCGAAATAATAACTTTAAAAAGACTTGTCTGGAAGGATGGATGGCATGTCACTTCTAATGATCATTTGATTGATAAATATGATTTTGTTTACTCCTATTTCAATGCCCAAGTTTAACGTTACAATGCACTGGTTTACTCTACATGTTAATTTAAATTAAATAATTTTAAAAGGTATAATCATAAATAGCTTAGTTTTCCTCAATGACAAAAAGAGTGATCCCCATTCATTGTTAATTAATAAGACTCGTAAAACAAAACTCAAAATAAACCAAGTATTAATTCTTACATATATTTTCATATTTTTCATTTTTTATATGATCATTTGGTTGTGTCAAATTTCAACATTGCAAGATCTAATTTTTAAATGAGCTAAGAGTCAATTTTATTCTAAACTCAATTTAAAATTAATTTTATTTTTTAACCTTATTAAAATTTAATAATTATGTCCTTGACATCAAATTGTACAATATGTTTTTTTACGTGAGCCTCATATTAAATTTTTTAATATTTTTTATAAAATATTATTTATTAGGTTTCATTATTTTTTATATTTTTTATCACATGAAAGCGTCTCTCTCCTCCATTCATCTCCCTCTTCATCAGTCTCTCATTCATCTCACTCTCTATCCTTCTCATTGAACTTGTGGCTTGCTGGTAGGAGCATGTTGGCTTTACTTTGCTGCAAGTCATGAGTTTGATTCTACAAGAGAGAGAAGTGAATCACTCTCTCCTTCTAGTTCATCTACCCTGGCTTAATCAAGCAAGAGAGATGATAGCAAGAGAGAGAAGCGTGAAGTTGAGAGAGAGTACGTTGACGACGATGTTCAGCTGGTTGAGGAACCTGATAGAGAGAGACCATGGCAGAAGAAAGAATAGATAAAGATGAGGAGGGTGACATATATCAGAGCCACCATGAACTCGTCGTGGGCTCCATACATAGCACTGTTGAGCGGCTTCTTCATGCTATACATGCTAACTTGTAGATGCCGCTTCATCCTGAGTAAATTGTAGATCGAGGGAATGGTGTTATCATCGTGCAGGTTTCGCCATGGATGCTTGACCTTGCTAATCAAATGCTCCCTCTCTGCTCTCCCTCTCCCTCTCCCCCCCCCCTCCCTCTCCCTGCAACCATGTCTCCTCTTTATCATCTTCTTCTCATCTGTCTCTCACCGTCCTCCTCCTCTTCTTTGCATCTCTATTAACCAGGCTCTGTTGCACAATCACAGAACAGAGCAAGGTTGCGTTTATTTCACACCGGGAGCTGGGCACATAAACACATGTATATGTGCTTGCTACACACACACACACACACAACACATGTTTAATTGATTAAGTGCATGTATAAGAATTCACATTTTTCTTCAAAGTCTCAAAACATTAGCTCAGAGATTCCAAAAATTTAACGAGTAAATGAGAATGAATGCTCGCAGGACGAGTAGTGATAAATATAATGAAGATTAGAAGAAGAGGAACTAGGTATCAAAACTGGATGTTTCTATATATAAAACTGAAATTGCTTCAAGAGAGATATATGGGCAAAGGGCTATTGGGGAAGGGGACAAGAAAGAGTATAGAGAGAAGTATATACTAATGACCTGGTGCATGAAAGAAGGAAAACCAACGAGCTAAGAAGAGAGAGAGGAGAGACAAGGAGAAATTAAAAAAAAAAAAAAAAACATGAGACCCACATAACAGTCTGTTAATGCTGGGGTAACGAAATAATAATTTTTTAAAATTGCAAGATATAAATGACTCATAATTAAATTTATGATCATTTGTAATTTTTTAACCTTTAACCCTTCTGAAATTCAATATATTGTGTTTATACAATTATATCCCCTTCTACTAGATACTGAAATATTTCTCATACTTATTAACAAACAAATTATGGCCCTTGCATCTCATGCAACTGATTAACAATTACACAGAAAAAATATGTAGGATTTTGTGGCATTGAAAAAGATTTAAGCTTCTATTATTAATAATTAATATTTCAAACTTATTGAGGAAAAATTTATAACAAATTGTTTGTTTCTAAATAAGTTTACAACATTAAAACTGTGCAAAAAGGCACAACCAGAGGAAACCCATGACGCCATGACAATAGCTTGCTCAGGATCACTCCATGGCTTCCACTCATTGAATGTGATCCTTGCATGATAATAGTCTCAAATAAATTCTCGCCCCTCAGCTTTACACCATGAAAAAGAAGAACAAAAAAGATGTTACAGAGGCACATCAAGACCACGGCTATGCCGATCACGGCCGTTTACTTCCATGTATCCGGGATACAAGCTTCTTCTCCGGCTTCTATGGTTTTTCATCCTCATTCCTCTTCTCTTGTGACCTGAATAAACCAGAAAAATGACCACAGAGAAGCCCAAGCCAGAAAATGCCCATAATACTATCACCCAGAACTTGAAAGAACTAAGCATCCCATCTTTCTCAGAATTTGCCGATAAACGATTGTTTCTTGAGGCAAAAGTTTCATTAAAGTCGCCAAGTTTCCTTGAAATTCCTGTTTCACTGGTAGTGTTGCCTTCCGAACTGGATAAGGAACTGTCAGTGGGGCAGTTCCTTCTCTCATGATGCAGGCGCAGAGCTTCATTTAGTGTTCTTACACATTCTATGCTAAGCAGGTCTCGTTCCCGAGCATCCACATCAGCGTCGTCCAGTGTTGACGGATCTGGTGGGTTCGGGAACTCGGCCCAGCATCTGTTAACCATGTCAACTTCCCTCCAGTCAGCCTTGTCAAAGCTCCAATTCCCGACTCTGAAGAGTAATCCATAATGAAAAACTCTATATTTGACACCAGGTTCAGGAACATATCCCGGGTATATTAGTATATCTTTTTCAATGCGATGCCTTAAATTCAGCTGCATGGACAGAATTTTTAGTTACAGCTATGACACATGTTCATACTTTAAAGAGAAAATAAAAATATAAATGCACCTATTGGGATAACTTAAATGCTTCAAAAATAGCATATTACCTCTGCTGCACCAAATGAGTAACCGTACATCTCACTGATCCACCCGGATTCATATACATCTCCTGTTATATTTCTTGCATAATGAGCCCTATCAGCCCGGACCTCCTCTGTTTTATGAAGCCATTGTATAGCAAATTTTCGTAGATCATCCATGTGCATAATGATTACTCCACCAACCTTGTCACAAGCCTCAGGATGGCTTGTATGAAGTTTTGCAAGCTCATTATCGCAACCAATAAGATAGCTGCACAGAGAAAAGGGGATCAAAACAGGAAAAAGCCATAGAGACTTGTGCATGCGCACCACAGCTACTTATAATGCCTACACATCAGCAGCAACATTTATAGACCACAACCATGAATCAAATTCAATGGTCTTACTCATATGGAGTAGAAACCGGCCGGCCACGGGCAGCTTTGAACTCCCATGGTGTGATTGGACCTCTCAAGATCATATCAGCATCAAGAATAACTATGAATTCTGCATCAATGTTTGCATGGTTGAGCCAGTGAAGCACTCCAGCAGGCTTATTAATTGCTGGATACCTAAAATGAAACAGAAATTTTCAACACTTGCCATGCTCTAACTCTAAATTCTTCAGAAAAAATAGAAAAACTATGAACAAGCGACCCCTCAAGAACTTCACACCACATGAAGTAACGGTATGGTATATCCCTATTCTGCACATATGCTCAAGCAAGCAACACCCACCACAAGACATCATATGAGCAATTCTACAGTGCTACATAGATAATCAAAATTTGTTTGAAATGAAACGTGATCACCGCCAAACTGCCAAATACAATGAATAATTGAACATCAATATCTGTCTCTTCAGGACATCAAAATCATGCGCGAGAGTTAAATAGTCAAATCAAACAGCTCAGGAGGTTGGAGACAAATCTGACAGGACATATCTAGAACTAAAAGCTGAAGATACTAGAGCGTATGAAGCACTAATGGTCTTATTTTCAAAGTCACAAATCACATCTTGCAGCAATGATAATCAGAGAAAAATCAATTGGCCAGAAAGAATCTAACTATGGTAAATAACTAGTTTAACCAGGATGAATGTAGTTTCAGCGACAATGAAAAAGAATATTAAGGAGACCAGCTTGTTCAGATTTTGGTGAGATAACAAAACGCAACTAACTGAGAAGGCTAATGCCCAACATAACACGATTGAAATAAACAAAATTACCAATCGCCTGTTAATGGATGTCGACTCATTGATGGAACATAATGGGTAGGTGCCAAGTCATGGCCCTTGTATTGCTTCAAGTCCTCCTCATTACAGCTGAGAAGTCTAGTGATGTTTCCAGGCTGCCCACTTGTACGGAAACTGTGCATAAGCCCTACAGTCTGCCAATCAAAGTATGGTGTACATTCTGTGGAAAAAACAGTATGGATTTTAGGATATGGCTTTCCAGCATCATCATCATCATCATGTTCCTGAACAGTGTCCTTATCGTCCATCATTTCTAGAGTAGCAGGATTAACATATTTAGGCTTAGTTAGCTCAGCAAAGGTTTTGCTTTTCAAGAAACTCAAGTATTTAGACCATGCTGGTTTAGGGCAACCCTTCGCCGCATGCTGCAATAAAAGACCTTCATTTAAAGTGTTCATGCACTCTACACTGAGAAACAGCCCACGCTTTTGATTAGGGTCAATTTGCATCATCCTTACCTGCAACATGAAATTTTCAATTTCAGCCCCTGGTTAAAAAAATAAATAAAAAGATGACAAAGAAGAAAGACAACTGATCCATCATGTCCTGTGCATAAATTCAAAATATTGGGATTGAAAGTTGAGCTTAAGGGACCAGTTGGAGTCCACAAAAAATGATATCAAGCTTAAAATAATGAATAATGCATGCTTGCTTCACAACAACACAGGAATTCAGTCCCTAGAAAACAGGCATAATTGCGATTGAAAAAAGACCACCCTAGTTTACTCCAACCAGCTGACATACCTCCCTAGGATAAGGAGGTTCTGGAAAGAGCCGATTACAATCATAAACAATATCATCTTCATGGTGAGAGAGTTTATTAAATGACCAATTTCCAACACTGAACGGCAGCCCATAGTGAAGCAGAATTGGCTCAATTCCCTCTCGCGGAACATAACCCGGATAAATCATCAAGTTATCATTGATTTTGTGCCGAAGTCCAACCTGGGAACAAGCAGGGAAAACCCGAAAGGGAGTCAAAAGCAAAGAAGAAACAGGAAACACTTAAAGTAACCAGCAAAAATTGAACGGCCAAGAACTTCAGGCTTTTGTGGTGAGGGGAGGACACTTCAAGCTAGGTGCCAGATAAGTTTGAGTGGTACAACAATCGCTAAAATATTTTGCAGTCATCACGAAAAATATTAGGGCAGTAAACTCACTTCTGCAGCACCAAAAGAGTATCCGTACATCTCACTAATCCATCCCTTCCCATAAATATCACCAGTTATATTTGTTCCCCAGTGGGCTGTATCTTCTCTCACTTCTTCTGTTTTTGAAAGCCACATAGGTGCCAATTTTCTCAGGTCATCTATATGCATTGCCAGAAGGCCGCCAACTTTGTCACAAAGTTCTGGGTGTTTAGTGTGCAGTTGGGCCAAAATATTGTCACAACCTCTTAAATATCTGCAAGAGAAATGTTGGTTATGTTTATAGAAGCTTCCATCCGTAAGCAACATGAAAAAGACTGAATATAGAGTACAATATCTATGAACTACTTAATAAGATTCAAACTAGCAAATTTCATAACTTTGACCTCAATGTCAATTTCAAAACCCCCCCATTTAAGGTTTGATGTAGGTCCTGTTCTCTAATTCACAATACAATAACTAAATCCTTCTCTCTCCAATAATAATGAATGGAAATATTATGAAGGTAAATAAAAAAAGCCATAGACAATTAAAACTCCTTTCTCAATATATCTATAAAAGTTGTAGGAAGTCACACTATTTACAAATCGTGAACAACATGGCTCATCTTAAGTTCCATGTAAAATCATGGGTTCCACTCTAGTTGTTATAAATGGTCAATACTAAATAAGCTGTTTTATTTCAACAATTTGTAAGGGGTGAAAATGCTGCCTACACTATACCACTAAAGAGAAAGTTGAATAAAATGGATGAGAAGCATGAAATTATTAGATACCCATAATATGCTGCAACAGGTCTGCCTTTCTCTGCACCAAGTTCCCAAGGTACAATGGGGCCACGGATTATCATATCTGCATCCAGTATGACAACCCAGTCAACATTTTCTGCATCTTTACTATGTTTGAGCCAATGCACAACTCCAGCAGGTTTGTTTATTGCAGGGTACCTGCATAGAAAATAAATTATTTATAAATTATGCCTCTATCACGGAAAAAGGATTTCCCTTTCATAAAATAAGATGCATTTATCCATTTAGAAAAAGGCAAATTTTGAGATTCATTACTCAGAACGTGGAATATGGGAGACAAGAAACACTGACAAAATCAGACAATAATACCAGGATACAGCCAGAGATAAATTGGTCATGAATGAACAGCAGAATAGTTACTTAGCTGATGTTGAATAGCCTTTAAACTCAGGTAAATTTGAACATAGTTGAATGATGTGAATTCAAAGAAGACATCAGGGAAGCTTTTGTTAACCTCATAACTAATTAACAAGGCACAACATAAAAATCAATGAGTAGAAAGGAAGATGTGAATATTTCTGTATTGTTTGGTTCAAGGCATAAGGGGAAATGGAAACATGCACACGGAATGCACAAAAAGCGTGAAACTTTAATTTATGTAATCCCAAGCATACCCTTGTTATCATAATTCAAGTGTATATGTCCCTCTGTATTACTTTTTAAAAAGGATGTGAGAGTTGTTTCCCATCCATTTTATCCACATCCTCACTTAATTTTCATTTCCATACCTGACATTTCTGTGTATCAAACAATCCCTTAGTTACCACAGATATCGACAAAGTTAGCATACACAATTTTCAAAACTATATATATTGACTCAGATGTACCAATAAAAGAAGCAGCAACATAACTATGCACAAGATAACATCACGCAGAATTAAAAAATTTTAAATGACTATCAAGTCTAGCATTGGACAATCAGAAATAGTCAAAGATATAAACTGCATTTAGAAAGGAAACTAACCTAAAATTCATAATTGAAATTAAATTTCTAAAGAAAATTAGATTTGGAACAGAACTCTACCAGTCACCAGTTCTGGGGTGTCTGCTCATTGAGGGCACCTCGAAAGTGGGAGCTAAATGCATCCCTCTGTAATTTTTCTTCTCCTCATCAGTACAACTGAGAAGACGGGTGATTGGTCCAGGTTGTTTGGCCTTCCTATAGCTTTGCATGAGGCCCACTGTCTGCCAGTCAAAGTAGTTCTGGCATTCCACAGAGAACAGGGTGTGGATCCTCCAAGGAGCTTTATGACTTATTTTTGCGCCCCACACATGACCAATGCTCAAAGATACCAACAACAATACTAGCAAAACCAAATGTTCTGACATTGTAGCTTGATTTAAGATTGGATATTAGATGCGTATTTTCTGCAAGAACTGAATCTGATGCCATCAATATTCTACAGAATATAGCAGGATACAGTAAAGTAATTATTAATCAATGTGTTTGTATGCATATATTCGTAATACATCTTGATTGATTCATTCTTATAGGGTCACCTGATTGTCAAATTGGTATAAAGAAGCTTCTAAGAAATTAAACTGAAAATGTATAAACAATCATGTAAATTTAGCAACCCCTCCATCCTTGCAAGATCATGAACATGGTACAAGAACAAAAACTTGGAAGCCATATCAGAAATTTAAGAGAATTCAGCCAGCAATGACCAAATTACCATAGCAATCATCAACACCTTAAAGAAGACCGTGACACTAGCAAACAAAATTTCTGCATTGAGCTTTTTCACACAACTGACACTTTCATCATCATTGTTTAAAGTCTTGAAACGTGAGCATGTAAAAAATCAAGTCAGAAAGCATTAATGCTTAGGCACATTATTGCATACATGTTATGACTTGAGCTGTTGATTACCATGGCAAAGTGAGTCACCAGTAAGATGTCATTACACTCCCACAAGGTAAAGAAACATAAGACAGGAGTGTAACAAGCATAACTCTACAACGTTTAATCATGTAAATAATAATCATACACAAACAACTTTTAGATCAACGTATAACAATTGCAAGTTCAACAACATAGCTGGAACCTCTTGATACAGTGCTCAGTTATCAAGATCAAAACACACACCCGCCAAAGCCTACTTCTCCCAGCAAGAACCCTAGCTTTAAAGTTGTTTGCAGTTACTATAACATAAAAAACCAGTGGAATTTTGGGCAATCAACAAATTCTATGCGGAGATTCATAGCATAACTTACCCGGGTCATTTCAATATCTTGAACCTGAACGTGGGCAATTTCCTTTCCATCATTGCCCATCCCAATCAAGATCTAAAGTCCCACGCCAGCGAAAGATGAGACGCTTCCCTCCCCTGTTTTTCCTGTGACGAATTGTCAGGTGCAGAGTTTCTGGGTGGTGCACAATGGCTGATGGGGTTTCTTCATCCGTGTACACGGAGACCGGCAGACAAGTGAGGAAACCCAGAGAACAAGAGATTTGTTATCAGAGTAGAGAAGTTTGAGACGTTGACTGATCTTATAGAGAGCGAGAGGCATTGAGATTTGAGACAACGAAGGTAAGAATCCACACCAATAATTTGCACTGATCAATTGATTTGGTCGCGTTACAATTGCAACAAGTCCTCTTGAGTTTTGTATTCTTGCGAATATTTCTCTCACCTCTTAGAGATTAACAATGAAGTCCTTGAGTTTTACAGCCTAGTCATTCTGATTTCTCATGTCTATATGCTCGAGGGCAGACGACAATTTATCTGGTTATTTTAAGGATGTCTGGTCAAATGATAGAATGGACAACTTTCCTGAAAAACATAGATAAAAAGGCTAACAGTTAAAATGTTAAAATTTACCATTTAATTGACAAAACTTCAACAACTTATACACTTAATCTTAATTTAATTTAATTGAATAAAAATATATTAAGTATACCTTATTTGAATAATCTAACATTTAAGAACTTCTTTTTTCTTTGTTTTATTTTGCATGTAGTGGATGCCAGATTTTTGTTCTTTTATGCTATGTCTTGTATTTTTGTCATGAATAATGTCTTGTCGATTTGAAATTATTCATTAAGCTTCGATATCGTGCGTCTATCAATTTATGTGTGTGTGTATGGGCTGGTATAACTAAAGTGGATCATATTATAACATATCATATCATCATATCATTTATATGGTAAAGTGTATCATTTCATTGTAGATATATAGTAGGATGAATACTAAATCACATTTTTTTGAAAAAAATTATTCTATGCTTTTAGATATTATGTGAGGCCCAGTATATAAAAACAATTAAATAAGTTTGAGATTTTTAGTGAAAAAATAATGATAAATGTGAGGCCCATAAAAATAATGTGTGAGATTCTATTATTTAGTCCTTATATTTTTATATGTATAAAATAGTAATGTAAAAACTGTCAGTCTCACAATAAATCTGTAGTGAAATGAATTTGTAAGAGCAACAAGTAATAAATCTAATCATATTTATTGGGGATAACTTTCATTATTCAATTAATTATGTGGGGCAGAACTTAACAGTAATTTTTTTTATTTGATTTCAAAAATTTTCTCATACTTAACAAAAGAAAGGCATATGTATGGGAGACTAGCACATTCATATCTAAGACAACATATTTAAAATAAAGTAAGTTATTAGTACATATTGAATGCGTATAGCCAAAATAAAATTTAAAATAAATTTAACTTAATTTAAATAAATAAAAAATTAAAGGTAGACTAAAATAAATTATTTTTCAATTTTTATTTTAGTTTTATCTTTTAAATTCAAAAATATCACATATATTGCACGAGAATAAAACTAGTTAATATATAAATTTGGCGAAAAAAAAAAGCATATAAATGTAGAAACAAACAAAATGCACGTATACACAATGGCTTTTTTTTTTTTTTTGTAGTTTGCGTAACCCGAAGAGAGTTTTAAAGCGCTTCCAAATATGAAAATAAAAATAGAAAAAAATTTAAAAAAATGAAAATCAAGTATTGCTTTACAAGGAAATGTACTTTTCTAACTAAATTTAAATGTCAAAGGGTGTGTGGCCTTGAAATTGAGTGGCAACACCTCCATTCCCTCTTGCCAAACTTTTATTAGACGAAGCTCTTAATTGCAATAGAGATGGTTCTGGTCTTGAGATTAGAAGTGGTGTTAGCTGACCAATGTTGCTTTTGCTTTGCTGTGTTTGTTAGTTTTTTTTTTCCCCTGGTTTTTTGGCTTCAGGTTGTATTTTAGGCTTTCTTTTCAGTGAGTTTTTTTGTGTGTTATGTTGTAATCTTAAATCTTTAGGATTTTTTTGAATGCCTTTTTTTTGGCTTCGGCTATTGGTAGTTGTACTTCTTTTTTTTCAGTGATTAATCAAAATGACTTTGTTTTGGCCAAAAAAAATCAATTTAAATCATTTACATTTTTATTTTAGCATATCCTGAAATTATATTATCAATAAAGATTAAATAAAAACATGCAAAAGTAGGTGGACAATTAATTTTTTTAATTTACTTTATTGTAATATATTTAGAACATGTTTCCATATGTGAAAATAAAAAATATATTTATAGAGTGAATGTTCTTTTAAGAGAAAAAAAGCATATTGCTTTATGATTTAATGTCATTCTCAACAAATTTATTTTATTTTAACCCATCTTTTTATATAAATACTCATTCCGTTAAAAAATATAAAATATTTTGACTAAATCTCACATCCAATAAAATAGTTACTTATCTTCAAATTAACTCTATTTTTTATTTCAATAGAGTGTTTCACTTTAAAACAATATAAGGTAATTTATTCAATAGGGACACTTTAAAAAAAAGATAATGATTATATTTTAAAAGATTAAAAATATTTTATATTTTTAAACATTTAATCCTTAAAAAAAATGCCTTGTACTTTATGAAAGGAGTACATAAATTGCTCATCAACACTGTATATATTACAGTCACTGTAACGGTTTGATGACTGGATATAGGCACAAATTAAATTTTTCATATCGACTGAAAAAAACCCAAACGAAAAGAATTACCATGAGATATCCAGATCAATGCAAGCCAGGGATGTTTGAGTTGAAAAAGTTTTGCCATAAAAGCCTTAATCTTTTGTGATACTGATTTTTAAGTTTAGCATGTGGATTTTAAAAGTCCTTTTTTTTCCTATCAAAACAAGCTTTTATAAAAATATACTTTTGAAAGAACTTTTGGGTATTAAATGTGATATTTAAGCACCTTCTAAGTCAAGCTCTATCAAAGTCAAATGTTTCTTGACAATATAAATATATATATATATATATCAAAGTCAATTGCTTCAAACATTAAAAACTAATTAAATAGCCTATTTTATATCGTGTCCAAAACATTAAACTATGTGTCACTCCTGGATTACTAGAAGGCCTATCATGAATTGATCCAAATTTATTGGTAAGTAACTTGAAGGTTATTAATTAAATTATCATAATTTAGTAAACCTGTGATTAATCAACCTTCAACTTCTATGTGCCTTAGGATGTAGTCCATCTAGAACCGGTCCACCTCTAACTCTAAATGTGAACTACATGCCTTTTTTTTTTTATTATATTCTAAATACAATTGAGCATTAAATGCAAATATATTTCTTAATGAGAAGTTGAGTATTGGTTTGCCACATTACATCACGAGAGAGTAGCCCATTTCACTAAAATTAACTTCCATTAGTTCCTTGGGTAATTTTAAATTAACCATTAATCATTATTTCTACCATGTATACCGTACAGTTATTATTTGCATTAGGTTTTTTGTGTTTTTTCTGGTTTTTGTCTTGCTTTATTTTAACCCTTTTCCTAACTGTGCATCAAAAAAATTGCATTAGCCCTGCAATTGTAAGGGCCTGATCTAGTCAAGTAAGATGTTAAATTAAACATCAAGTAGTAAAGAGCACGATGGGTTTCTCATGCATGCTTTTTGTTGACATGTCAACATATATCATGATTTGAATGGGTAATAATTATGGGAAATTGATTGTGTTTTCTTTTTGTTATTAAAGCAGGTTTGATCAACGAAGAACGAATACTTAGCAAGTTGCAAACCCCAACCTTGTCGTATTGTGAATGGTAGCTATTATGGCTTCGTGTTATTCTGTGTGTGTTAAGATTGACGATGTTTATCTCTCAAGGCGATGTGGTGCCCATCAAGTCAGAATGAATATAGGATATTTGAAACATGATAAACATTTTTATATAAATTATTAATATTTTAAGTATCTTAAAAATTTTGTTAACTTTATAAACCCACCATGTATCTCTTGTATTTATAACTAAGAGGCTGTCAGTTAAGTTCTAAAAAGAAGAATTAATCAAAGTTAGGTCTTTAATAAAAAAATTTAAAAATAAATTGTAAATATCAATTCAATTAATTACAAATTTAGGAGTCCTAAGTGTATGAAAGATATTTAAATCCTAATTATAACTCTCAATTTGTAATGAAAATTCTTCTTTGCAACTGTTCAAATCAATATTTTGTAACTTTTTTTAAAAAAAAACTTATCTATAATATAACTGTCATTAGTTCCTTTTTTTTATTTCTCCCTTTATAATTTAAGTAATACACAAAGCCTGAAAAATATTTTCATTATTCGTGATTTATTACAAATAATATGCCATATTAAAGTAAGTATATGTATAAACAAGAGTGAAACTATCAAGCCTACTCAGCATTATATTATTTTTTATCACTCTCACCTTCCTGGGTCAATTCCATCTAAAATGTACATTTAAGCACAATTTATTATAACATTGCATTATTTTTTAAAACAAATCCATTTCTTCAAAAAGTTTTTAATGTTCCTTTTTTTTGGGGGGGGGGGCCAAAGAATGTTCCTTTGAACAAACTGAAAACCTTAATGTTAAATATGAATAATCATTTTTTAATGTAAATCAACTGGTCTTCTTCTTCTTGTTTTTTTTTTTTACCGTTTTGGATATAACAGAGTCCCTGCTGGTCATGGACTTGAATATACTTTCTTGGATTTGTATACCGGCCCAATACTATGAACATGGCCCAGTGTCAGCTTTCGTATTGTGAGATTAAGTGCTGGCCCAAATATAGCAAATTCTTTGTTAGGCCCAAAAAAAATAATATGAACATAAGCAATTATAACCCAAGAAGTTGAGAAATGTCCACTCATCGTGTTCAGCATTTTAAAGGAGATATTCTTTACCATTAGGTTATTAGCGGACCCTGCTCCTATGCTTTAAAAAAAATGGAAATTTTATATTATCAAAAGAGTTCTCAAGTGTTTGGTTAAAAACAGAAAAAAAAAAAAAAGAGTTTTCACGTGAGCCTTCATTTTTGAGCTGATATAATTTTCCTGGATCAAAAGTAAGACGTGGACAACTAATTTCGCCGGGGGAAAAAAAAACAAGACAGAAGTCAAGACCCTGTTCATATGACATAAAATAGATAAAATTATCCTGTGAAGTTAAAAAAAAAAAAAAGAATGAATAATTTTGGATGCAAATGTATAAAAGAACATGAGGGATATTTGGCGTTTTCATGGTTGGTATATTTGCATCCTGACTCAAGCTTCTCTTCTCTGCTCCAATCTATTTAACTTGATTATTGGAAAAGTCTACTTTTCTGTAGCTATTTTAGTCACGGGTGTGTTCTTCTTAGTTCTCATCTCACTAGTCAAATATTAGGGAAATTCAAAAAGTGTTTTTTTTTAAAGAAAAAATTATTTCATATCCGCGTCCCTTCCACCGATGTAGATTTTCTCTGGTCAATTTTTTTAGAAAACTATAAAACTATTTTTTTCCACTCTTTTTAACTTGTTACATCATGAATATATACAACATTGTTTAACAATACGCCAACCAAAAAGTCAACATAGCTAACAACGCAGGCGAAGGGAAAGGCTTAAATTGAGGTCGATTAATATAAGCATGGATTTGTGAGTCCATTTCCGACGAGTTTAAAATTTTAAAGTATTCTTGTAATCATCGTGATCCTTTTTTGACCTTATCGGTCACAGTGATTAAATAAAACTAACGCGTGTCATAATTTTGAGGTGCACAGGTCTTTCTTGTATTCTTATGGTTCATGAATGCTCTTAGACTTTTGAGGTTCTTATATTAATATCAACAGGATTTAAATCCACACCAAAAGCCTACACTTGTTGTTGTTGTTATTATTATTATAATTTTTTAATTAATGCAAGGGCTGTCATGTCAAACCGGCTAGAACGTAGGAAGTTTAACACATTATGTCAGCAAACAAAAAGTTTCCGATACATCCAAAAGATTAATGTCATATTTACCTGGCTAGCTAGCTAGCGAGACATTTAATTAGTGCAATTATTTAATGTTTACTTGTACACACTTTATAATGTCCAATGTAACAGATTGGACTCTTATGGTGAGCTTTCTAATCTTATAAATCATATATTCATATTTATTGCCAAATAATTAAAGTCTTTATTTTGAACTGGTCTCAAAGCCTCGACGCTGTGTGGTTGATTTTTTTAAAAAAAAAATGTGTAAATGTTTTGAAGACATAGAGTACTGTGTAAAGCTGGAAATTTAAACGGACCAGTTTAAATAAGCTCAATCAAAATAGGCTTATATTCAAACAGACTTGACTCTTTAAAAAGCTTGAATATCTAAGTTCAACCTGAATTTTTTAAACTTCAGGACAGCTCGAATATTCAAATTTTATTTTTAAAATTATTTTTAATTAATTTTTTTACTTTAAAATTAATTATTTTATTTTTTAAAAAATATAAAATATATATTTTTATACTTAAATGATGTATAGGATTCAAATATATGGTATTTTAGTATAAAATAACCTAAAACTTAAAGAATTAATTAATATTTATTATATTTTATATATTTTGTAAAAATAAAATTTTTTATTCATAATATTCAAGCCAAATTCGAACCCGATTGGGCTTGGTTTAAATTTTTTCAGGCCTACCCGAATAGGCCCAAGCATAAAAGTATCATATTTTTTCAAGTCCAGTCCTAAATTTTTTTTGGACGGATTCGGGCTAACCCGTCGAGCTCGACTTGAATTATTGACTCTAGTACTATGAGATCTGTGCGGCGTTAAACATCCAAATTCAAAATAAAAATAAAAAACAAACAAACCTGAAATCGCAAATGAGAAGTCACGATATCTATGAAGCTTCCTCGCATCTGATGACCGTGTGGAGTGTGTGTAAATCAACTAATTTAAAAATTAATATTACTTCCAAATTTATCTATTTATTTCTTTGGCCAGACTTCCAAATTTATTTATCATTTAGAAGTATTTTATATTCCCTCCTGTCTCTAATATAAGATAAATTTTAAAAGTTTGTTTATCTTTTATACTTCCCCAGTCCCAAAATTTATAAGGATTTTTTGACAAAATTATACCTGTTAATGAAGTTTATTAAATATAATTTATAATCTTGATTTTTTATGAATGTCCAAAAACACCCTTCACTATTAATTTTCATACTTTCACACAACCCTATTACTTGATTTCATTCAACCTAACTCATAGCTTAAAAGTGAATTTTTAACCCTTCTTTGTTTACATCTTTATAGGAACGATATTTCTGAAATATTTACACTTGTGACGACTCATGTGTTAACAGTAATATTTGATAGCCAACACAAATATAGAAAATAGTGAAATGTCTTATAAATAAAATTAAAACTAATTTTTTTTCCTTTGAAATATAAATAGGACCATAGGAGTATGTATTTAGCTTTGTACACCTAATGTTATATTTAAGAAATAGGACCATAGAGTTATATATATGCCATGATGCATGGACACATGCCATGGTATAGAGCATACAAAAGGGAAAATTTTGGGAACATGGAGGTGTGCCGTGACGCATGATTCTTATGTCGTGGCGCATATCTATAAAATGACCATTTATCACAACGCATAGACACATGCCACGACATATAAAACAAAATGTTGAAGTGAAAATTAGGGTTATATATAATAATGTCCACACCTCCAGAGACTTAGACATGATTTCCAAAGGTTGTTTAAGGCTAGCTTTGCTAGTGTTTTAGGTAATTGAAGGAGATTTAGCCAATAAATGAAGATTTGAATATATTCAATAGATTTCCTTCAGTTTTTTTTGCTTCCATTCCCTTTTCTCTCTTCGTATTTGACATGGGTGTTGAAAATTTAGATATTCGTTGCTCTTTTCTAAACATGAGTAGCTAATCTTTATGTGTTAGGATTATCTCAAACCTTCATATCCTCTCTTTTGAATGACGTGTGTGCGCGTTTATTTTATCTTATATTTAATGCTTTCAAGTGATAGTTATCCCATGCTTAATGCTTTTAAGAGTGTGAGTGTGTATGTGTGTGTTTGTTTGTTTTTATCTCATACTTAATGCTTCTAAATATTTGGTCACCATTTAAATCATTTTGTTCATATAAGTGGTACTTGAAAAAGATAACTTAGATATAGAACTTGAATAAAATAACATTGAACTTGAAATTTACAAAGATAAATAAATAGTTTAGTTAGTAATATAGAGATATGATATTAACCCTTCACAATCAAATTAAAATTAGTGCTTAAGACTTGTTTTCACTAATTATTTTTAAGAGATTACGAAATTTTAATGTTAGCAAATATATTTGATTTAGACTTGAGAAAGCTTTTTCAAATAAATTAAAATATTATACTAGCGCTTATTTTCATTATAAATTGTTTTGAGAGAAATTAATCAAAGTCTTACAAAATACGAAAGAGAGAGGTAATCTTAGGTATTTATCTATTGAATTTGTAGTTTCAATTAATTTACTTGTTTTCAAGTACCTCCTTAATCTAATTTTCATAATTTCACACAACCCTATTACTTGATTCCATTCAACTTAACTCATAGCTTAATAGTGAATTTTTAACCCTCTTTTGTTTACATCCTTGTAGGAACAATATCTTTAAAACATTTACACTTGTGACAACTCATATGTTAACAGTAATACGTGATGGCCAACACAAATATAGAAAATAGTGAAGTGTCTTATAAATAAGATCAAAATTAATTTTTTTCCCTTTGAAATATAAATAAGACCATAGAAATATATATTTAGCTTTGTACACCTAATGTTATATTTATACTCTTTGAAATGTACAAAGCTAAAATATTTAAAAATTAATTTAAAATGAACAATAGAGATCATTTCAGTTTAAATATTATATTTATTATTATAAAAATTATGATGTTAAATCTAAACTATTTAGAGTATATCTAGATGCTATGTAAAAATTATAAAAAAATTTAATCTTAAATTGAATCGTCCAGATTATACCTAAATTGTTCATAGTATATCTAGATACTCAAATTATAAAAAAATTAATATTTAATTGAGCCTTTAGATTAAATTTGTACTTGTCAGATTGATAATAACCAAAATGATTAAAAAATTTATATTTATTAAAAATTTATATTTTCATAAATGTAATTAAAAATAAAAAAAAATTAAATCTGAATGGTTTAGATCTCATTAAGAATGATAAGTACCATGATTCTCATTCTTTGATGAGTATAAAAGACAATTTAAATTCAACATCATAACTTTTTATAATTTTTATATTGACAAATATAATATTTAAAATATTTAAAAATTAATTTAAAATGAACGGCAAAGATTATTTTAGAACAAATTGAAAGGCCACGATTTAGCCACGTGGTGATAAGCGAGCATTGAATGCAAACGCTTCGACTTTCCCAGACTAGGATCCAACGGTGAGCATTGAATGCTTTCACGGAGCAGGATCGTCTCCCCCAAAACGACAACGTGATTGACATGAAGAGAGTGACCACCACGTCATCGACGGAACTGCCTAAAATATCCCACGGCGTGGCTCTTTCACTTACCGAAAAAAACGCGGATCTAAATGCACACGCTAAACACGTTACCGAGGCATGCCCAAATCCCTTTTCCATCTATAATTAATTAATTAAATTAGAACAAATTTTCTGTGTCATCAGTATTATTAAGATAAATATTTTAATAAAGCCGGACCCACTAAATGCACTTCACGTGCTCCCTTATGCGGGCCCCACACAGGCGTGGTCCCCCACCCCACTGGATTCACGTGCATATCATGTGATCCTCACGAGTCTCATCCCGCTCCGCCCTTTAGATGGGCTCAGACGGGGACACGTGGAGAATAGTATACGGACACGCGGCACGTGGGAAGTGAGAGGCCCTATGAAACGTGGTGGTTTTTCGGAGAGAGCAATGATGACGGGAGTAAACCGTCCATAATGCGTGACCCCTGCGGGAAGACTGAAGAGTGAGAGAAGGAGCGCGGCTGGATTCCCGGCACGCGCGACGGAGAGCGTGGTTGGGAGAAGTACGGTTTCGTTCTCTTTCTTATCCAGACGAAGCGGAATGAGCGTGCTTTTAAACAAACAAGCGGTGAATCTTGTTTTCATGCTTTTTAATGTTTCTGGATTCTGGTTTTGCGCAGCGTAGACTCATCTTACATTACTGTCCTTTCCTTGCTTGTTTCCCCAACGAGGACTATTTTCAGCGTTCTTTTTGTATATTTCAGGAGCAACTTGTCCAACCCCCAAAAAATAAAATAAATAAATAAATCAACACTACCATGCGATTTTTTTTGAAAAAACTATCAATTTATTTTTCTTCATTTTGCCTTCACATAATATATAAGGAATAACCAACAAAAATATGTCCAAATCATAAAAAATTGATCAATAATTTATAAAGTTATGAGTTCAAATTTTATTACTAATATCAAATTTTTGTTAGTATACAATATTTAAATATTTCTATAAGTGTCTTTGAGTTTAAAGATATATCCTAGTTTTTAAAATCTAATTTATCCAAACTTTTGTTTATAAATAGTGTTTAAAAAATCTAATTTATTTTTAAAAGGTTAACGAAAAGGATCTCCATGCAGTACACAGAATCTAATAATAAATCGTTCTATTTAGGATCTATAAAAAGTACAATTTCGATATAAAATTTATAGCACGCATTAATTATTAATTACTATGGGAAAATGCTCTTATAACTCGGTCATCCGAATAAAAGTAGTTCTGTTCAGTTAATCTTTTTTATCCACGATTTAAACTCAAGATTTCACTTGAAGGATATTGAACACTCAAAAGACTGTAAATTTTTCTCTTAATCAAAAAATTGTAAATTATGAAATGAAACATGTCTCCTTTTTTTTTATGGTACAATGATATATTTCTATTGATAATAATCACATTTAAAATATGACTATATATTAAACATAGATACTTTGTTAGAGGGATTTAAATTTTAATTCATTATATTATGAATAATCAGTTCATAATGTTAGGCTCAATTCTTTATTGATAGTCTCTTTCAATTTTTGTACTCTCTCCATTTTTTAAATATAGAATAAAATAATTAATTCACATGTTTTAAACAATCCGATTAAGTATAATAATTATGTATGAAATTAAAAAAATTTGGACTAGATTATTCCTATAATTCATGGAACAAATTTGTCGGGTAAAAGTAAACATTAACTTTATGAGAATAACTTAAAAAAAAGGAGATAAATATTTCTTAAAATTTGCAGTTTTACTTATAAATAAAAATAAAGATAATGCTATCAGATTTTTCCTTCCCATATCAATTAAAAAAACAAAGAAACAAATAGTGATTTTTTTTAATATTAAAAAACGGAGTAGTATGTCTTATGGTGCACTCCAACTAGAACTAGAGCCACCTTTGTGTGTTGCAATTAAAGATCTCTGCTTTATCCGTTAAAGCTAATTAAGTACTGTAACCATTCTTTTTAAGTTAAACCTCAAACAAACCAAATTAAACCCTGTATTGGTTTCCTAGGAATATATACTTTCTGTGCAACTTTCAACATAATCATGACTTCATTAATTAATGATTAAGCAACTTTGATTGTGTTTTCTTTTCCATAACAAAGGTTTGATAATTATTAATTAACATTGATCAGCAAGTTGCTAGCCAATTAACCCCACCTCGTCATGTCACTCCTTTTACTTTCTCCATATTATCATCCTTACTCCTCCAACTTGTGCCACCATAATAACAACAATGAACAAATTAAATGAAAATATTATAAGGTAGTCCATGAAATGAATCTGAGGAATGATCGTACCTCTCAATGAAGATGAATGCAAGTTGTGTCAGTGGTTGTTACCAATCTTCGATCAAATTCATAACTAAATAATAAAGACGTTAATTCTATTTTTTTTTTTGGCCAGATAATGATGGCATTAATTCAAACATTATTTATTTAACTATAATTGATAGTAAACATTAATTCTCCAATTAGTTTATAGAGAATGTACATGTTATGAAAAAGATGATTTGTAATTTCCGTATACCAGATAATATGAAAATACAAGTCAACTTACCCTGTTAAATTAATAAACCGGAACAGATTAATAAACCACGTTTCATAGACAAACTTAGTAATTAGTATAGCCTCTACCAATCTTCGATCAAGTTCATAAGTAACTAATAAAGACGTTAATTCTTTTTTTTTTTGGCCAGATGATGATGACATTAATTCAAACATTATTTATTTAACTATAATTGATAGCAAACATTAATTCTCCAAGTAGTTCATAGAGAATGTACACCTTATGAAAAAGATGATTTGTAATTTCCGAATACCACACAATATGAAAATACAAGTCAACTTACCCTAATGAAATACTTCATTTTAATTAGTTTGACTATAAATTTAATCATTAATAATTGAATTAATATTATAATTAATTCAATAATCGATTCAATTTTCGGTAGTATAAGTGCTAGATAAAACGGTCCATTTTTGTTTTACTAGTATTCATACTGGTTTATTATTAACAGTTAGTAAACTGTTGATAATGATAAGTAAAATTAAGTGTAATATTAATTGTTTAACATTTTTAAATAGCGTCCTTCTGTTCGTTATTTAATGATCAATGATCAGTTCATTATAACGAGTAAAATTTTATTTATCAATGACATATAAATTATTCACCACGACAAATAAAATCATATATAGATTATATTTTGAGTTTTATGAATAATGTTGAATATTTTGTTAATTTTATTATTTCCAATATATTTACTAGTTAAAATTTAAGTTGATCCAGCTTATTTTAGCAATATATATTATTGACTCAATAAATTTAGACGGAATTACACATAGCTGAAAGCTCTCATAAATGTTGATCATGTGTAAATATCTTTCTTAACCATTGAGACGTCATAAAGAACCTCACTTTCTTTTTTGATATTGCCATCTAAGCAATTCATATTTAAGCATTGTCCAATTTAATTGGAACTAATTTTTTCAAAAATATATTTTATATTTAAAAGAACTCAAATTTAAAAAAGTATTTAAACAGCCATAGCCCTTTTTCTCTGGAGAACCAAGATCTGTTAGTGCAATGTTATATTTTTAACAGATTAATTACTGATTCGCATGGACATGGTCTTATAGTCGGTGAGGGTTGAACGGGAGTAAATTATTTTCCCTTAATGGCCATCATAACCTAATGATTTCTTTAAAAATTTTACTCTTTTCATTGAAAATATAAAATATTTATTGAAATGTCATGTGTTAAAAAATATAAAATATTTTTAATATTTTAAAATATAAATTATATATATTAATTATCACATGAAAGAACAGATTGTCATAACCTAATGATTTCTTTCAAAATTTTACTCTTTTTATTAAAAAATATAAAATATTTATTGAAATGTTAGATGCTAAAAATATAAAATATTTTTAGTGTTTTAATATGTAAATTATATATATTAATTATCACATGAAAGAACGGATTCTCATAACTTAATGATTTCTTTAAAAATTTTACCCTCTTTATTAAAAAATGTAACATATTTTTTAAAAGATTAGATTTTAAAAAGTTTAAAATATTTTTAATATTTCAATATGTAATTATTATATTTTTTTAAAGTATCCTTGATAAATCAATTATTTTATGTTTATTTTAAAGTAAAATATTTTATTAAATAAAGGTAAATTATGATAATATATTGTTAGTTTAAAAATAATTAACTATTTTATTAAAAGATAAAATTTAATTAAAAATATATTATATTTTTTAATGAAAGAAGTATTTTAGAAGCAAATACAGACATCAACATATGATTACTTTATTACAAATATATAATTGTATATCCGTATAGGGATAAAATCACGATCAATGTAAACTAAAAGAGATTTGTCATAGTAAAAAAAATTATAACTATTTAAACAAGAGATATTAAATTATATAACAGTAGAGAATGTGTGAAAATAACAAAGATTTCTCAAGTTCTTGCTAGAAATAATAAATAAAAAAATAAAAAAATATTTTGTTGGTAAGATAATTTATTTCACCAACCTGCAAGTCACATGCAGTACTTGGTGTACAAGTTATTGCGTGCAACTGTTACACACGAGTATCATGAACCTATATAACATGTCACAAATTTATTATCTTACCAACATGAGACATCGAAGTAATTGTTTCATTAAAAATGAGTAAAAAATTAACAACCGAAAAAACAACAAGTCAAAGAAATTAAAACAGACACAGTTAGATTTGGCCTATAACTTTTTTTAAAAAAATATGGCACATCTTTTATAAAAAAAGAATTTATCATAACAACAAGAATAAAGATCTGAACCCTCTTTGGTGTAAATTCTCATTTTTGATACTTAATGAACAAAATTATCTCAAACTAGAAAAATATTAGTCATTGAACTGATTAAATCATTAAATCAAAACAAAAATATTAAAAATTGAAATTAATCAAATCATTAGTTTAAAAGATAATAATTAAATTTGGGAGAATGACATAGAGGTTCGAAAAGGATTAATTAATTTAAATTAGATACCAAGTGTTAACTTTTAAAAATTTACAAATTTATTTTTTAATTTTACAATTATATTGTGATGAATTTGTAAATTATTTTTAAACTTTAACATAATTGAATAATAAAATAATTTATTTTTTTTATTAAAATTTAAAATATAAGTTATAAATTCATTATAATAAAATTATAAAATTAAAAATTTAAATTATAAATTTATAAAATTTAGTATTTAAAACTTAATTTAAATTAAATAATCATTTTGATACCTCTCACTCATTCTTCCTTAAATTTGTAGTCCGTACATTGAATATTAATAAAATATTTTATTAAATTTATCAAGACATTTGTTTAACTGACGTAGTTGATCCAGCTTCGATTGTATGATAATAACAAGGCTCTTTCACACGGATAAACTTTGTCCAGTTTCTCTAAAAAGATCTGGAAAGCTGGAAATCGAACTGCGTAGCGGTGATTTAGTGATTAAGAGTTAAGATTAAGAAGAAATAGAAACAAAAACTGAAATGAATGTAAACGTTGCCGACTCGCTCTCAACATCCAATCTAGTAACTCTAGTTAATACTTAACCTCGTTTGACCTGACCATGGTTCAGTGTTTTGCAGTTACAAGTTAGATTAGGGAGCGCAATAAGCCTCAGGTTCTCTTCTCTTCTCGCTCATTGCATTTCTTTTCATTACCCTCACAAAATCTTCACAATCTCCTCCTCCTCTTCCTTCCCTGTGTTACGAAGGAAGGAGGAAAATAAAAATATATATAAAGAAAAAAGCGTTTTCGTTTTCATTTTCGATTCCCGAAACGCCTGCTGTTTCTCCTCCTTTGTGAAATGTCTTTTGTTCCTCAGACGGTTGCTCTCACTGTTCTCTCGCTTCCTGTCATTGCCTCGTCCTGCTTCTTTTTGCTTTAAACTTGTCGGCGTGAGTCCAATTTCTGTTCCCAATATACAGTTGAAATGTTCGAGATCTAATTAGAGCCATCGTGACGGCGTTCATGTGGGTTTTTCGATTTAAGCTGACATGGAAACCGGGACTATTTTCACTGACTGGTGGGGTTCTTATTCTTAGAGGTGAGAATCAATCAAGGGGTTGAATATCTGGAGATTTCATTTTCTGGGGTGATCTTGTTTGTGATGGAACAGATGAGGATTGAGGTGGGTCTGGGAGGCATGTTGTGGAACGAGGACGAACGAGACATGGTTGCGGCGGTTCTGGGCACTCAAGCCTTCGATTACCTGGTAAACCACTCAGTTTCGAATGAGAATCTGTTAATGGCCATGGTGACAGACGAGAATCTCCAAAAGAAGCTGTCGGATCTCGTGGAGCGTTCAAACGTATCGAATTTCACCTGGAACTATGCCATTTTCTGGCAAATTTCTCAGTCAAAATCCGGCGAGTGGGTTCTGGGTTGGGGCGATGGGTGTTGCAGAGAACCCGATGACGGAGAAGAAGAGGGATTCAAAGGAATCCTGAGCCTTCGCGTGGAGGACGGGGTGCAGCAAAGGATGAGGAAGAGGGTGTTGCAGAAGCTTCACACGACCTTTGGCGGTTCAGAAGAAGACAATTACGTGTACGGATTAGACCGTGTGACTGATACTGAGTTGTTCTTTCTCGCTTCCATGTACTTCTCTTTCCCTCGTGGCTATGGAGGTCCAGGTAAGTGTCTTGCATCTGGTAAGCATTTATGGCTCACGGATGCACAGAAATCTCCAGTTGAGTACTGTGTGAGATCATTTCTGGTTAAATCAGCTGGAATCCAGACCGTGGTTTTGATCCCTACTGATAGGGGCGTGGTGGAACTGGGTTCCGCCAAGTTGGTCAAAGAGAACTTAGAATTGTTGCAGGCAATCAAATCGGAGTTCTCCATTGAATCCACATTCCCGAGGGCTAACAAGTCAATTCCGCCGCCTCCTCCTCCTCTGGCTCCGGCGACGACGGGGAGAAGAGATGAACTCACCATATTTCCGGCCTTAACCGCTTCTGACAAAGTTGAAGTAGTCCCGAAGATTTTTGGGCAGGATTTGAACAAGGCCAACCCGGTTCGAACCAATCATTTCAGAGAGAAACTTGCTATCAGGAAAATGGAGGAGAGGCCATGGTTAGGTGGAGGAGGAGGAGGAGGAGGAGGTCATCAACCCAATGGGCTTCATCCTCGCAATGGTGTTCCACCTTCAAGCTGGACACCGGCTAACAATGGCGTGAGGCAAGGCAGTCCTGTTGAAAGTTATGCACCTAGATTGTCGACGAGCAATGTGCCGGTTCTGGACCTTGTTAATGGGGTTAATAATTATCAGGTACAAAGGAAAGCGCCAATGCAGATTGATTTCTCAGGAGCTACTTCCAGGTCTGCTGTGACTGCTGTGAGACCCAATGGCGGCGAATCAGAGCAATCTGATGCTGACGCTTCGTTCAGGGAGGAGCTGCCGGGCGGAGGAGGAGGAGCCGATGAAAGGCGGCCGAGGAAGCGCGGAAGAAAGCCGGCAAACGGGAGGGAAGAACCTCTGAACCATGTGGAAGCTGAGAGGCAAAGGCGCGAGAAGCTGAACCAACGGTTCTATGCTTTACGAGCTGTGGTGCCTAATATCTCCAAGATGGACAAAGCCTCTTTGCTGGGAGACGCCATCGCCTACATCAATGAGCTCCAGGCCAAACTCAAGGCCATGGAATCTGAGAAAGAGATAATACTTGGAAGCACTTCGACTTCAAGGGATTCATCAACGGAGCCCAACTTTATACAGATTAATCAAACTCGTCCACAAGTGGAAATCCAAGCTGGCGGCGACGAGGTCATTGTGCGGGTGATCTCACCAATCAATTCTCACCCAGTCTCAGGAGTGATCAAAGCGCTTAAAGAAGCAAACGTGAATGTCTTGGATTCAAAACTCGCTGCCGCAGGTGAAGCCGTGTTCCATACGTTCGTGATCCAGCCTCAAGGACCTGAGCAGCTGACAAAGGAGAAGTTGATTGCTGCATTTTCCGGCGAATCCAACTTATCGCAGCCATTATCATTGACTGGCCATTAACATAGAGTCCCATAGGCATGAATATGATACATAGAGAAGAACAAGAATCAGTCTCTGAAAGAGGTTGCTCAGAAATTTTGTTATACAGCAACAGGGGTAGTAGCAGTAGAATCATCTCTATTATTTTAACCAGGTAGAGCAGCAAATTTAAGTGTTGTCTATAGTTTTTATTTATACACAGGGTTATTAGTAGTGTAAGCAGTATTCCTGCAGGTTCCTTTCTTTCTTTCTTTCTCCTTCTTTCCTAGTTTAGCTCTACATGGTTAAAGCCTTGTTTTCCTTTTTCAGTTCTAGATGCTAAAGTTCTTGTATTCATCCAAGATCTGTGCATAAGAGTAAAAGTATTAGTAAATTCTTCAACTGCTAGTGTCACCTTAGAATCAGATCTCAAGTACAGTTCAGGCACTCAAAAAGATCTGCTATTTTGCCACCAAGAGTGCTTAAATTAACTGTCCTGAAAATGTAGCGGTCTTAATGCTGGGTTTGAATGAGATTGGGTCCGATCACGAGATTTCGTGTATTAAAATATAAAACATTTTAATAAAAAAATTATTAATAATTTTTTTAATATCATCATTTTTATATACTTTTTCTCTGAATATAAATAAAAAAATATTTTTAAAAATTTATATTTTTATTTTAAAAAATAAAATTATAAAGTGTATTTTGATCTGTTTGATATTGATAATTTATGTATAGATGTGCCGGATATTTACTTATTCAACACTGATTTCCTTCAAGGAAGGGACAGCAAATTAATAGTGAAAGTCGTTTTTCTTGATGAATGGTGTACGCGGTTTCATGGATAGAGTTGCCATGTCATGTTTTGTCTTGCTTGCTTTTCGAGTTTGTCTCTGAAAACCAGCACGTGGACCAGCCCGTAGTGATAAAAAGAGGGAGTGGGGGAATTGAAAACATTTCATTAAATTTGCTCATGTGTGAATTCAGATATGTACGTTGTGTATACTGATATACAAGTATTGCCGTAACTTGTCTGGATGGGAATAAAAATGGTTTCGTCTTCTATTATGTTCTTTAAAATATACATATGGTAATTTTTCAGATGATACCTTGGGTTGTGCTTTTGTGAAGTACAGCATCAGAGTCTTCAAATTCTAATAAAAGGCTGTCAACTGCTCAAAAGTAACGTTTCTGCAACAGAGGGGGCAGTCATGGGGCAAGCTTTTTTCATGACTGAGAAAAATCTCAGCGTGAATTATTTGCGGCCATGATTTCTGCAAGGAATGAACCATAATCTAAGAAAATGTAGGTTTAAGATTCTCTTGTCAATTGAGAAATCTATTTTCAGCGACTGCTTGATGGCCCGCCAGCTTTTTAACTATAAATCATGAATGTTTTCAGTATAATCTTTCCATTTAAGAAACACTCACATACTATATATTCATGTGTTTTGAATATGATGATATAATGTTATATTTTCTTTAAATTATAATATAAAATATTTTTTAAAAATTTTACTTGATTTAAAATATAGAGTATTAAGTAATTTTTATAATTATTTTTTAACTAAACATTTACTTCATTTATTATTATTTTTAAAAAAAATATTGTATTAAAATTTTAATTATCATTATCAAAACACTTGAATATGATATTTAATAAGGATAAAATTTAACAAATATAATTTTTTTAAAAAATTAAAGTTTTAACTAGTTATAATACACGAGTATATATATATATATATATATATAACATTTTAAATTATCAAAACATATAACATCATACTTAATGATATGAATGTTATAATAAAATGTGAAATCTAACTATTAATTCATTGTGTATGAATTCTTACTTTCTCTGTTAAAAAATGTAAAATATTTTTAAAAAGTTAAATATTAAAAATGTAATGAATTTTTAGTTTTTTTAAGATGTAATCATTAGTTTTTTTTTTAAATACTCTTATTGAATAAATTAATTTATATTTATTTCAAAGTTAAATATCCTATTAAATAGAAGTAAATGTGAAAAGATATGATTAATTTAAAAACAAGTAACTATTTTATTGAGAATGAGATTTAATTAAAAATGTTGTATTCCCTCCATTCAAAAATGTAAGTCATTTTTAATCAAATCTAACCTCCAAATAAATTAGTTACGAACTTTTAAACCAACCATATCTTTTCATATTTATCCCTATTAAATACATTACAATAAATATAAAGTCATCATCAATAGGGACATTTTAAAAAAAGACAAATATATTTTAAAAAATTAAAAATATTTTACATTTTTAAATATCTAACTTTTTAAAAATAATTTATATTTTTAAACAGAGGGAGTATATTTTTTAGTGAAGGGAATATGACTTTTTCTTGGTTAAAACCCTATCCAAAATGTCTGACACCCCGTGCTTTTTAAAATTATTTTTTTAAATTTATTCTTATATTATTTGATATGGGCACGGGAAAATACTATATCGTTAAACCTTTTCCGCTTTTCATGTAAAAGAGGTTAAGGCAAAAAGGAAAAGACGAATTTTTTTATTTTGTTTTGTTTTGTTTCATGGAGATAACTACTTCGTAGTATTGTTGGTATGTGAAACATGATTGAAAGTGTTCTAAAATTTAGATCCGAGTATTACACTTCTTCTAGTACTTATTATAAGATACCTATTTAAAAAGAATGATGGTTCCTCATATAAAGCATTTGATGTAATATAATATGAGTAAAATTAAAATTTATTTTTTAATATAAATTTAATGGTTTAATTGCTTCTCTTTAATTTGGATGTAGTGGTTAAAGTTATCTTGTAACAAACACGGAATGAAATATAATTTAATTGTGTTTGCTCTTTTTTTTATATTTATTGTTGGGATTTGTTCCCAATATCTGAAGCAATCAAGAGAGGACTTTACTTTGATGAAGCGCATGAAAAGAGAGGGAGAAGAAGCAACAGAAAGCATTGATACTAATTGTAGGCCGTTGCTTTGATGTTTCAGGTATCTTCTCCTTCCTCAGAAAAGAACCTACGCGCTTCAAAGCGCACCGACTCAAGCAAAAACTTGCACCTAATTTTCGCTAATTTATTATTTACTGCCCCAGTAATTACAATATATTTTTCACTCTTCAAACTTGACGCCCCTACATGACAATAAAAATATCTCAAAAGACTGTAATTATACCTAAAAGCTAAAAGTAAACTTATCACCAAAGTCATGATTTTTTAAAAATTCAATAATTCGTTTTATGTTTTTTAAAACTTAATATTAATTTTTTATATTTTGGCTTATTATAAAAAAAAAAAAGGCAAGGAGGATTTAGAGCAAAATTGAAAATGCATATAATTAAAAAAAAATGCCAGAATAGAGTGGGGCCATGATTGGTGGTCCAGAGAGAGAGAGGGGGGGTGGAGGGGGGAAGGCGTGAGGTCGCAGTCGCTGGCATTATGAAATGCAAAAACGTTCACGTGCTGGCCCCTTCCATCCAATTAGTTTTGTCGTCCCAAACAATCATGTGGTGCATGTGTTTCCATTTATATCCAAGCATTTTATATTATTCTTCTTTCCTCTTTTCTGTAATAAAAAATAAATAAAATTTTAATGACAAAAACCCATCTCGCATGCCCTTTTGTTCTTGCCCCGGGAACCCAAACAACAGCAACAAGAAGTCATTTTCCTCTTTATTACTTTCTTTCCATTTCCATTTCCCCCATTTCTTACTATTATCAGTTCCCTCAACTTCCCTTCCCAATCTTCTCTCTTCAATTATTTATTACTCTTATATTTTATTTTATTTTTGTTTTTTATTTGGATAAAGTAGGCAAGCTGAAGCTTGAAAGTAGTCTACAGACAATTAAGGACTAGAGCATGTGCTCTCATTGAAACCCAACAATCCATTCTCCATTATATTAGAGTTCTTTAGTATTCCAGCACAAGCTTTGTGACCTTGTGAGTTAACCAAACCATCAATATCAAAACAAAGATATTCTGATGGTGGAAGGTTCCCCGTAGTCCTTTGCAAAATTTTAGAAATTAAATTTTTTTGGATGAAGGGTGCACGCTTCTTGGTCTTCCAAACATATAATAGTGCATCCTTGCTGCTTCTCTTCCCCTGAATGGCATGATTACATCGTGCTTTTCATATGTTCCAGCGAATGTTATCAGAGACACCTTGTACCAAGGCCATTTTTGGCACCTGCTCCTTCACTTGCATTCCATCTGAACCATTCAAGGCAAACCAAATTTTTTCTTTCTTTTTTTTGGTATATAGTTAAGATTAATACAACATAGCTAGACCTCCCGATCAAATTTACGATCTCTTTTTAAGTGAATAACATTCTCCTCTTTGTTGCACTCACAGGACAGGTATTATGTGGGGAAAGATCTCTTCTAGCTCTAAGAGAGTTAGTTAAAATTCTCTCTTGGCTAGCTTGCTAGATAAAAAAAAAAAAATTCTTTACAATTCCTTCCAAGGACCACAACTTTGTTATAGCCAAGAAAATCATAGGCGGCTTTAACTAAAAAATTTCCATTGAAAGCATTAACCCAGTAGAAGGAATCATCAATGCTTTCCTCAGGAGGCCTAATATGATGACCTTCGTCATTAACCAATCATAAAATTAATTAATTAAATCAATCATTAAAGCTATGGATCAACCTTGACTAAGGTTAATTTTTAAATTAACTTTGAAAGTACTAGGAATGATGGGATTCCAAAATTATTTAAAAAAGATTAATTATGTATAAATACTTGAAAATACTTAAAATTAAAGTATAAAAGTTTGCAGAAACATAAAAATGAGTTGAGCATTTAAAATGAGTTCAAATAGGAGTAAAATAAACATTTTAACAAAATTGGCACATCTATTGTGTTCTATTACATGTTCGCTGTGGCTTGTAGCACAGAGGCCATTCACTGCGGCCAACTATAGGATTCGCCGTGGTGTATGCACAATTACAGCACAAATTAGATAGCCATAACTGTTAGCTTTTAGGGTACCTAATTTATAGTTTAGACCTCCAATTAAGGTGGTCCAAATGTCCATACATAGGTTATTGAATAAACTAACTAATAGCTCTGGTCACACTCTAATCCATAATCAAAAGAGAATCCTAGAACACTTGGTGTCAAGAGAAGTATTTATACTAAAAGCACCAAAATCAAATGTACCCCCTCTTAAACCATTATCAATACAAACTTTATCACATAAAATACATTCAAAACTAAACATGCATAACAATTAACTTGTATTCAAGAGTTGTAAACATTCCAATCTCCTCTAACAAGGCTTGCCATCAACTAGGAGGCTACTTATGTTGGAGGTAAGATAACAATCCTCTTAATTTGTGCAACCATAACATATACCCACATGTATCACTAATCCTTATTCAAAAAGCATTAGAATTCATGCCACAAAGCTTAAGTCAACACCATAAACTCATGCAAATGTAGCATATAGTTAATACTTACAAACCCTTAGTTTTGGCAATAATGAGTATTCAATTATACAAATTAAGAAGTTATAGACTTTAATATTGAAGCTACGCGACTCTAGTCTCCATTGCTTCCCCGTAGCCTTACTCTTAGTGTTTTTTAAAAAGGTATTAATAAATGGGAGTGAGATTATACAATTTTAGCAACCAAGGCTCATAAATTCAAGTACATAAATACAAGCACATAAGGCAAGTAGTCACATTTAACAATCTATCGATAATCAACATGTATCATAAAACTACTGATCATTAATTACAAGTCATACAAATCAATGATGATAATTATGCATGATTATATGCGTTCTAGTCTAATTCCTTTCTTTGTATCTTCTGACTGAATCAATAGGTTATCAAATTATACAAGTCTAACTCATACGGCCAAATTAATCCCATTCTCTAATTGTAAAGGGTTATTTGACCAAAGTATCTACTCCTTACTCCCAAACCATGAATTCCCCTTTCTTAAATTATCGGGGTGTCATGATTGCCCAACTCACAGCATCCCCTATAGGAAATCAGTGATTCAAGGCGATATGATCACATATGCCATTTTTTAGGAACAATGGACAAAAATGCATTGTACTCAAATATGTCAACCATCATGCACAAATCTCAGTAGAGGTTACATCATGTAAATTTTTTATAATGCCATTACTCACTCAGGTGAATTCCCACCTATCTATAATCACATAGCATGCTCATGTTACTCAATGACATTCCATAAATGTAAACTTAACTAACTTATCTCATAATCAAGTGTATACTATCAAGCCAATGATAAATAACTAATATTTAAATTTCATGCCAATATCACAAACTCATGCTTAATGACATATTATCATCATGTACATAAATAACTTTGTTCGTGCACAATATCACCTTATCAAGTCATGTATTCATACTTAATTTTTAGCATCATGCCATAAACATTCAATCATTTAATCACATACATACATTCTCATATGCATGCTCATAAATTCACCTGCCTATAATAGACACACATTAATATTTCAATGGTCATAATGTCATCATCACATCATGCTTAATAACCACACACACTAAACCAAAACAACCATTTCATTTTATCATCAATAAACTCATAACCACATATCACATATTGCCTAATAATCAATAACATGCTTATGTAATCATATCATCATATTTATCACAATCAATAAAGCATACGGCTCATAATTGCAAATAATAATTATTTATAAGAATTTAACTCCCAGTCACCTGTATCCTTGGGTTACCACCTCAATAGTACACTTTACATTTTAAGGGAGCTTCCAAAAAAGCACAACAAACTCCAAGCAGTAAATATACAATTAATGATTAACAAATAGCATTAATGACTAATCATCATTAATTAACTTGAATCACAGTTGAAGCCTTCAACCCTTAATAAGCGTGATTAAGTAAAAACAATTCCAAAACTCACTCCCATTAACTTATTTAACTCCTACTAAGCTCAATAAACACTATTAGCTAATCTTATTGGCTTAAACTTAGTTATTTAACATTAAGGTTAACTCTAAACCATTTATTAACAACTCTAATCACTGCCATCAATAAAACCCAAGGATTAAAAATTTAAATAACCCTCATTAGACTCAATTAAAGTCTTATAAGTGGTTGGAACTTGGTCTTAATTTAGAAATTACTCTAACAGCTTAAAGTAGAAGAAGAAAACATAGAAAAAGAGTAGAAGAAGAAAAGAGAAGACTTAATTATAAGATTACAAGCTCCATAAAGTCTCAAATCACCTCCTATAACAAACCCCAGCAGAGCCCTCTTGCTTCTCTCTTGGCCTCCACTAAAAAACCTTACTTTTATTCCAACCTAAGATGTTGAACTTGGATGTAAATTTTTTATGCATCCACTTTAACATATGGCAAAATCTAAAGACTCTTACTTAACCCTATTAATTTGAGTCCAAAATGGTCTAATAGCCTCTTTAGCCCCTTCTAAGCCTTATTTAAGGTCTAAATGACCTAAATAGCTGTCTAAACTCTCAATTAACCTTTAGTTAAATAAAGTACTCATTAAATCTCTCAATTAATTTAATCTAACCTTTAAATTAAATTTTAAGATGTCATGCCTAAATTTCAAGAGTTTATTGTTAATTTCTTGTGGAAGGACATTTCTCCACTTCCTAACATCCAATTTCCTTTATGAGTAACAAAATCACCAATATCGATATGCTAATTGATGAATTGATCATTTATTATGGCATAACATATGAATGGTTGCTACAATCTTGCCCATAAATCGCATCAAAAGTTAATGAGCCTACCATTCCTTATTTTCCTATTCACTCTATTGAAGAATTCTTCACAAACATCATTTGTACTTTTCCAAGCTGGAAAAGCATTCATAAATGACTTGATTGAAGGAGTGATTCCTTTACTACATTTATATTTGGCCTTTATACATTTAACTCGAAGAGCATCAAGTCTAGTTAGTAAAACCTAGTATAGTTTCATGATATAGGCTATATTTTGTCTTCTTAATTCTTTAATCCCAAGGTCACCTTCCTTCTTGCTTTTTTTTAACCTTATTGCAAGCTATAAGATGTGTTTCTCTTTCGTCGCTATGACTATTCTAGAGAAAGCTCCTACTCACTTTTTCAATCTCATAAAGGATCCCCTTAGGGATAAACATTGTTTGCATTAGATAAGGAGGTAAAGTGGACAGAACATATTTAATCAAAACAATATGACCTATAATAGAAAGATATTTACCATTATAATTAGAGAGCCTTTTTTTTGGCACTTTATGGATGACAAGGGTAAAGACAGATCTAGTGACATGCTTATGAATTAAGGGGATACCTAGATACTTGTAACACACCAAATTTTTTTTTTAATAATTTAACTCAACCATAGTTGGGTTACAGCCACCCAACACATTTTTATATCAATAATTTCAATATAAAATATTTTATAATTGGCTTCAACTCACACACTATAACATTTCAGATAAATTTTTACCTCCCACATGCCATTAGGCTAAATCACATTTGTCCATCCTTATACTCCCAACAAGTAAACTAAATCACATTTGTCCATCCTTATACTCCCAACAAGTAAAATAAGCAATTTAGTCAATTTTCAACACAAGCCAGTTATTTGGCCTTATAATCATGCCATTTTAACCAATCCAAAGTAAACCAAATATTAAAATTACAGTCATCCAAATTGTACCAAAAATAGAAATAGTTTGAAAGGCATGATTACATTTATATATTCATATAATTGACAATAAACAAAAAAAAAGTCCTAATATTGGCAATATAACACATTATAAATCATAAATTAAATACCCAAAAGAGACAGTGGATCTATACCACTAAGCCTCTGGGACTCCTCCACGTGTCACTCGTGGCTCTTCTCCTGAAAATTGTTAACCACATAATGAGACTCAAAAGTCCCAGTAACCAAAGCCAATTTATGATAGTGTATACAAACAGTTAAGTGTGTGCTTACTAAGTGAGAATTAAAAATAATATAATTCCAACAAATATAAGAAATATTACAATACACACAAACAACCATCCTTATATCCCTCCATTAACCTCGAGCCGTAGCCCTCACTCGGTGCTAAATTACCCGGCCAAAGGTAGATTAGCCCGAGCCCTTACAAACCACCTATTGAGCTCCAATAGGGGCGTACCACGTGGCACATAAATACAACAATAATAGCAAGTCTCCCAACACCTCCCACAATAATCAAATAAATTCATAATAATATTGCACAATTATACAATATTACAAAATTCATAATTTTCTCAATAATCACCCAATTAACATGAAGTAACACTAATCACAAATTAAAAGCATGGTTACCTTGTGGCTTTTTCAATAAATTATTCCTTAAAATTTCTCTCTCACCACAATCTTCACCAGTAATACAATCTACAAATAACATATTATTTATAAATATTAGTTTCAATTTTTGAAACTAATAAAATAATTCTAATAATAGAATTAAAAATATAACATAATTCCTAATCTCAATCTTAATACAAATCTATAGTTAATACTATTAAGTATAATTTTTAACTCCTCTTTTAATTATCAATAAACATTAATAATCTAAAAATCAACTTCTAAACTAATTTCTATTATCAAAATTTTCTTTTTATTTCATAAATTCGTACCTAAAATACTCAAAAATTAAAAATTAAGTCTCTAGCTTAGAATCATAATCCTATAGCCATAATAATTCATTTCTCATCCCAAATAATCATCTAAACCTCAATAAATCAACATATATTTTCAGATCTAGTCTAGAATTTGATCCATAAGCCACAAATTCAAAGATCACCAATAAATTTATACTCTAGAATATTTATTATACTACTAACAACCTCAAAAACCATATTTATTCAACATAAATTCATCCCTCTTCCAGATCTTAAATTTTCTACCACTACAAACTCAGAAACAAAAGAAAAAGGATGACTAAGAAAAAATTTTAGAACACTTACTTAGTCTTGAAAAGCTTAAAATCACATCCTAAATATCCTATTAAAAACTCTTACCTTAAAACCCAGCACCGGTGAATTTGGCTCACAGATGCTCTCTCTGCCGAAGCTCACGCACGAAAGAAGGAATGAAGAAATGAAGGAACAGGTGAGTTTTTATAAAAATTCAGTGGGTCCCACATTTTTTTTAATTATTTTCTCTCTCTTCTTCTTCTTTTTTTTTTTATTTTATTATTGTTACTGTTGAGGCGGCGGACGAAGCAAATTCGTTTTCTTCTTCTTCTTCCTTTCTTTTTTTTATTATTATAATAATAATTTAATAATATTATTTTATTATTATTTTATTATTTTTTTATTTTTTTTAAAATTTTTTTTATTAAATTTTCTATTAACCCAAATTAACTATTAAAATTTATATTGGGATGTTACAATTCTCCCCTCCTTTTAGAAATTTTGTCCTCAAAATTTAAAATTAGTAACTATTAACTACTCACTTAATCAAAAAGACGAGGATAATCACGTCGCATACTGTCCTCGGTCTCCCACGTAGCATCACCTGGAGTCGTGCCCTTCCAAATTACTTTAACCAATCTAATGGTCTTGTTTCTTAATTGCTTGTCCTTGTAATCCACAATCCTTTCTGGTTCAGCTTTGAATGTCAAATTCTCCCTGAGTTCAATTTCCTCGGGTTCAATTATATGGGAAGGATCTGGTTGATACTTTTTCAGTTGTGACACATGGAATACGTTGTGTATTCCAGCAATTTGGGGTGGTAATGCTACTTGGTACGCTACTGGTCCAACTCGTTTTAAGATCTCAAAAGGCCCCATAAACCTTGGTGTCAACTTCTTAGCCTTAATAGCTCTTCCAACACCAGTTACCGGAGAGATTTTCAAAAATACATGGTCACCTACTTCAAACTCAAGCGGTCTTCTCCTCTTATCCGCATAACTCTTTTGTCTACTTTGAGCTGTGAGTAATTTTTGCTTGATTAAAGCAATCTTTTGGGTAGTCTCATCAACAATGTCCGGCCCCAAAACAGTTCTCTCACTTAATTCTGTCCAACACAGTGGCGATCTACATTTTCTTCCATACAATGCCTCATAAGGTGCCATCTGAATGCTAGAATGAAAACTATTATTGTAGGCAAATTCAGCTAATGGTAAGTGACTATCCCAATTACCTCTAAGCTCAATGGCACAAGCTCTTAACATGTCTTCAAGAGTTTGTATGGTTCGTTCCGTTTGCCCATCGGTCTGGGGGTGGTAAGCGGTGCTAAAACTCAGACGAGTACCCATGGCTTCCTGTAATGACTTCCAAAAGTTTGATGTGAATCTCGGATCACGATCAGATACAATATTTGTCGGCACTCCATGCAATCTCACCACTTCTCTTATGTAGATTTCAGTTAATTTTTCGAAGAGAATACTTGATATTAGTAGCAAGAAAATGAGCTGATTTGGTGAGTCGATCTACGATTACCCATATAGTGTCATGACCAGAAGATGTTCTAGGCAATCCTGTAATGAAGTCCATAGAAATGCTGTCCCATTTCCACTCTGGAATATCAAGAGACTGTAGCATCCCGGCTGGTTTCTGATGCTCAATTTTGACTTTCTGACAAGTCAAACAACGAGTTACATGTTCAGTTACATCTCTCTTCATCCTTGGCCACCACCAACCACGTCTTAAGTCATGATACATCTTAGTTGCTCCTGGGTGAATGGTATATTTACTCTGATGAGCCTCCTCAAGTAAGATATTTTTCAATCGAGTATCATTAGGCACACACACTCTACCTTTATATCTTACGACATCATCATCGGTCACATCAAAATGTTCAGCCTTTCCAGCCCCAATCTCTACCCTAATCTTATTCAAATAATCGTCCTTCTGCTGCGAAATTCTGATTTCTTCCCAAAAATTATTCTCAAATTCAGTAATATGTAGAGCAGCCAAACGATTTTCGACTACTTCTACATTTACTGCATGAAAACTACTCCATAATTCATGTTCTCTGACCATCATGTGAGCAGTATGTACAAGCTTCCTGCTCAGAGCGTCGGCGACTACGTTAGCTTTCCCTGGATGATACTTCAACTCAAAGTCATAATCCTTCAAAAACTCAATCCATCTGCGCTGTCTCATGTTGAGCTCCTTTTGATCAAACAAATATTTTAAACTTTTATGATCACTGAAGACTTCAAAAGAAGAACCATAAAGATAGTGCCTCCAAATCTTCAAGGCAAATACCACAGCAGCAAGCTCCAAGTCATGAGTAGGGTAATTTTCCTCATGAGGTCTCAACTGTCGAGAGGCATAAGCCACTACTCGATCCTCCTGCATCAATACACAACCTAAACCTTTCTTAGAAGCATCAGTATACAAGGTATAAGGAGCAGTTGGAACAGGTAAGGTGAGCACCGGTGTGGTGGTCAACCTCTTTTTTAGCTCCTGGAATGCAACTTCACACTCGTTCGTCCAAATAAATGGAGCATCTTTCCTGGTCAACTTAGTCAAGGGCATTGCAATTTGTGAAAAACCCTTAATGAAACGACGATAGTAGCCTGCAAGACCCAAGAAACTCCTAATCTCTGTCACACTTCGAGGTTGTTCCCATTTCATCACTGCATCTATCTTACTAGGGTCCACTGCTACCCCTTCTTCTGAAACAACATGGCCTAAGAATTTAACTTCTTTAAGCCAAAAATCACATTTGCTCAACTTGGCATAGAGCTTGTGCTCTCTTAATATCTCCAAAACAATTTTAAGATGTCTAGCATGGTCCACCTCATCTCGAGAATAAATAAGTATGTCATCAATAAAGACTACAACAAATTCATCGAGATAAGGCCTGAAGATTCGATTCATATAATCCATGAAGACAGCTGGGGCATTTGTTAACCCAAACGGCATCACTAGGAACTCATAGTGCCCATATCTAGTCCTAAAAGCAGTTTTAGGGATATCCTCTGCTCTAACCCTCAATTGATGATACCCTGATCTTAGATCAATCTTAGAAAACACCGCTGAATTGACTAATTGGTCTAACAAATCATCAATTCGAGGTAAGGGGTACTTGTTCTTGATGGTTACCTTATTCAATTGTCTATAATCAATACACAATCTAAGGCTTCCATCTTTCTTTTTCACAAACAGTACCGGTGACCCCCATGGTGATACACTCGGTCTGATAAACCCCTTCTCTAACAACTCTTCAATTTGTCTCTTCAACTCAGCTAACTCCGATGGAGACATCCTATAGGGTGCCTTAGAAATAGGCCCCGTACCAGGTACGAGTTCAATCGAGAACTCAACCTCTCGTTCTGGAGGCAAACCGATCACTTCAGTAGGAAAGACGTCAGGGAATTCTCTCACTACTGGAATCTGATCTACACCTTCTTCAATCTCTGCCTTGATTGAGAAGAAAATCATAAAAGCTTGACAGCCCTTTCTTATACACTGTTCTACTTGAGCTGCAGACAACAACATAGGACTTTGGGACTCTACAGGGGTTACAGTAAGAGCTGAGAGTGACACACTCTTTTTCTGACAATTAAGTACAGCTCCATTTGCAGACAACCAATCCATCCCCACAATAACATCAATCCCAGACAAAGACAAACAAATGAGGTCTATGGTGGTCTTTCGACCCTCATACTCAACCTCTACATTTAGACATGCCTTAGCAGTCCTTACAGTCAAACCAGCAGGAGTAGAAATCTTCACATCAAAAGGTAAGGTACACACAGGCAATTTACATCTTTTCATACATTCATCAGACACAAAAGAGTGTGTAGCACCCGAATCAAACAAAGCACAAACATCATTATCAAGGATTCGGATTATACCTCGGATAGCATTAGGGTTGTTAGCAGCCTCTGGCCCAGAGAGGGCATACACTCGTGCTGGTACTGTAGGTCTCTGATCATTACCCCTATTTTGGTTTTGATAGCAGAATCGAGCAATATGACCAGGCTTCTGACAGATGTAACAAACCCAACAATCACCAGAATGAAACTTCCCACACTTACTGCATGCTTGATTACTAGCAGCACCGGAAGTAGGATTAAAGGTAGCTGGGCTCCTGTAGGACCCCTGACTCCCACTCTGATTCCCTCTGTAGCTTTGGCCCTTATGGTAGTAGCCCTTCTTCTTCTGATTTCTAAAGCCTCCAAAGATTTGACTGCTCCTCTTCTCTACTCCACCAATGGGTCTGGTGTGGATAGGGGGCTTCCCATGAGGTTCTTTCCTCCTCTCTCTATCAGCTTCTAATCTAGCCTCTCTCTTCCTCCGAGAAACTATTCGAAGCTTATTGCACATCTCACTGAATGTCTTGATCTCAAAAGGGGCTAACTGTTCCCTTAGATCAGGCCTCGCCTTCTCTAGTAATCGTTCAGCCATCCACTCCGTGTCTTCATGTTTTGGAGGTAAGTAGAGTATTTAGATAATTCTGAGAATTGTTCAATAAATTCATCCTCATCTAGATCACCCTGACGAAATGCATGAAACTCAGCCTCCTTTTCTGCTCTCAGTGCAGTAGGAAAATAATTCTCGAACAATATGGCTTTAAAATCTTCCCAAGTAAGAGAGGAATCATCCTTCGGTCCTGATGTTTCCCACCATTTCTTAGCACTCTTCTGTAGTAGGAATATTGCCAGCTGCACCTTTTGATTAGAAGTGCACACAACCATACGAAAAATACTCTCCAATTGATCTATCCATTCTTCAACCACCGCTGGCTTAAGATTTCCATCGAAAGTAGGAGGATTAAACTTACGAAAAGTACTCCAGATCTTTGTGATCGTGGATGTCTGTTGCTCAGAGTGGAGACTCACATTCTTCGGACTAGTCTCATGGTGAGAATAAGGAGGTAAGCCTTCATCAGCAGATTGGCTCGCATTGAATACCTTGGTATGGCTTCCTTCTTGTTGGCCATTTCCCTCTCGGTTGTCATTCTCCTTATATTGTCTTAAAGCGGCCAACTCTTCTTCTTGTCTCTTCATGCGGTCACTAAGATTATATAGTAGATCCATCATTTGCCTCATGGTTGGCTCATCCTGCCTTAGTTGTGACTGTATGGGCTCGCCCTGCCCGATTTGTTGCTGTGTGGGCTCCGGTTGTGGCAGTGAAGGTATGTCATTTCCTATTGGCTCTATAGAATCACCGGCAATTTCGCCACCTCTCCTAGTTTTAGACACCATCTCTCCCCTCCTAAAGGATGGAAGTCACATAATTAAGTTAACACTAATCTCAAGACAAGAAAAATAATGGAGAAGCATTATGATTTAATAATGTATATTGCCAATAAACTAGGTTAATGTATAACAATTTCATAATTTATAAGAATTTGAAACATGTAGCTCTGATACCAAAATTTGTAACACACCAAATTTTTTTTTTAATAATTTAACTCAACCATAGTTGGGTTACAGCCACCCAACACATTTTTATATCAATAATTTCATATAAAATATTTTATAATTGGCTTCAACTCACACACTATAACATTTCAGATAAATTTTTACCTCCCACATGCCATTAGGCTAAATCACATTTGTCCATCCTTATACTCCCAACAAGTAAACTAAATCACATTTGTCCATCCTTATACTCCCAACAAGTAAAATAAGCAATTTAGTCAATTTTCAACACAAGCCAGTTATTTGGCCTTATAATCATGCCATTTTAACCAATCCAAAGTAAACCAAATATTAAAATTACAGTCATCCAAATTGTACCAAAAATAGAAATAGTTTGAAAGGCATGATTACATTTATATATTCATATAATTGACAATAAACAAAAAAAGCCTAATATTGGCAATATAACACATTATAAATCATAAATTAAATACCCAAAAGAGACAGTGGATCTATACCACTAAGCCTCTGGGACTCCTCCACGTGTCACTCGTGGCTCTTCTCCTGAAAATTGTTAACCACATAATGAGACTCAAAAGTCCCAGTAACCAAAGCCAATTTATGATAGTGTATACAAACAGTTAAGTGTGTGCTTACTAAGTGAGAATTAAAAATAATATAATTCCAACAAATATAAGAAATATTACAATACACACAAACAACCATCCTTATATCCCTCCATTAACCTCGAGCCGTAGCCCTCACTCGGTACTAAATTACCCGGCCAAAGGTAGATTAGCCCGAGCCCTTACAAACCACCTATTGAGCTCCAATAGGGGCGTACCACGTGGCACATAAATACAACAATAATAGCAAGTCTCCCAACACCTCCCACAATAATCAAACAAATTCATAATAATATTGCACAATTATACAATATTACAAAATTCATAATTTTCTCAATAATCACCCAATTAACATGAAGTAACACTAATCACAAATTAAAAGCATGGTTACCTTGTGGCTTTTTCAATAAATTATTCCTTAAAATTTCTCTCTCACCACAATCTTCACCAGTAATACAATCTACAAATAACATATTATTTATAAATATTAGTTTCAATTTTTGAAACTAATAAAATAATTCTAATAATAGAATTAAAAATATAACATAATTCCTAATCTCAATCTTAATACAAATCTATAGTTAATACTATTAAGTATAATTTTTAACTCCTCTTTTAATTATCAATAAACATTAATAATCTAAAAATCAACTTCTAAACTAATTTCTATTATCAAAATTTTCTTTTTATTTCATAAATTCGTACCTAAAATACTCAAAAATTAAAAATTAAGTCTCTAGCTTAGAATCATAATCCTATAGCCATAATAATTCATTTCTCATCCCAAATAATCATCTAAACCTCAATAAATCAACATATATTTTCAGATCTAGTCTAGAATTTGATCCATAAGCCACAAATTCAAAGATCACCAATAAATTTATACTCTAGAACATTTATTATACTACTAACAACCTCAAAAACCATATTTATTCAACATAAATTCATCCCTCTTCCAGATCTTAAATTTTCTACCACTACAAACTCAGAAACAAAGAAAAAGGATGACTAAGAAAAAATTTTAGAACACTTACTTAGTCTTGAAAAGCTTAAAATCACACCCTAAATATCCTATTAAAAACTCTTACCTTAAAACCCAGCACCGGTGAATTTGGCTCACAGATGCTCTCTCTGCCGAAGCTCACGCACGAAAGAAGGAATGAAGAAATGAAGGAACAGGTGAGTTTTTATAAAAATTCAGTGGGTCCCACATTTTTTTAATTATTTTCTCTCTCTTCTTCTTCTTTTTTTTTATTATTTTATTATTGTTACTGTTGAGGCGGCGGACGAAGCAAATTCGTTTTCTTCTTCTTCTTCCTTTCTTTTTTTTATTATTATAATAATAATTTAATAATATTATTTTATTATTTTTTTTATTTTTTTATTTTTTTTTAAAATTATTTTTTTTTATTTTTTTTTAAATTTTCTATTAACCCAAATTAACTATTAAAATTTATATTGGGATATTACAATACTTACTTGAATTAGTAGTGAGTCCTGCCCCTAAGATGTTGCTAATTTCATAAGCCTGATTAAAATAAACATTGGCAAAGAAAAAAGGCTTGGTTTGTTCAAATCCATCTTATGCCTGAAACTTTACAGAAAGTCCACATAATCTTTTTAATTAGCTCCACTTACTTAGAAAAAGTTCTATAAAAAGAATCATGTCATTGCCAAAAAAGAGATGTGATACAAAAGTGCCTTCTTGTGTGGTTCTCAAGGGTTTCCATCTTTTTCTTCCACTTCTTTTTTGATATGCTGACCAAGTCTTTTGATACACAAAATAAAGATGTATGGGCTCAAAGGGTCACCTTGATGTATCCCTCTTGATGGTTGAGATGACCTTAATGCTTCACAATTCTAAAGAACAAACATGTGCATACCATAATAGACACAACCAACCTTGCAAGCTAATAGCTGTTAGAGTCCCTCCAATAAACTCCCAACCCAAACGGTCATAAGCTTTCTCAAGATTCACTTTAGTGGCCATATAGCTTCTCCCAACCATCTTAGGCTTCATGGTATGGATGGCTTCTTGTGTAATAAGGGCATTATCACATGCTAGTCTTCTTTGAATAAAACTACATTGTTCAAGCTGAATAAGATTATCAAGCATAGATTTGATTCTATTTCCAATGAGTTTCGTAATGATTTGAAGCTAACATTGCAAAGAGAAATAAGTCTTATCTCTTTTAGGATAGTCGGATTATCCACTTTAGGAGTAAGAATGATGTTGGTTTGGTTGAACTCACTAATCAAATTTGGATTATCAAACACAGAATGAATAAAGCTACAGATTTTATTTTCTTTGAGATATATTATTTTCTCATCCTATTACTTGCATTTAATACACTCTATTACACTTTGAGTATTTGATAGAAGTTATGCACATTTATATATATGAACCAAGTTTTTAATAGATTGTTGTGTGTTTGAAATCTCTCTAATGATTTTTTTTTTTATCAAATTCACCTTCCGTTTGAGGTATTGATTTAGGTTAACTAAAAGTCTCGATTTCAAACTTTCATTGTACTGCAATGATTAAATTCTTGATAAGAAATATCCTCTCCAAAAAAGTGCTTGTGAGCTACTAATTGATTAGTCTAAGTTAAAAATATAAGACATTGGAGCGATAACAAGATGACCTTCTGTTTGGAATATAAATAAAATAGGGAGTAGAACAAATAAGAAAAGAATTTTTTTAAAAGTCTTTTTCTTCCTCAATATAATATTTTTCCCTTTAATTTCTCCCCATTTTTATTTCCCGGTTGACCAGGTTTATTTTATTAAGAAACTCGAATAATCATGCTAACAGTCCACTAAATATGAGGCGAACATGGTCCACAACATTTAATGTCGAGCTTTAATTGTCTACCGTGTATTATGGGTTTTTAATGCGTTACTAATATCTTGTTTAATATGTTAGGTTTTACGTTCTATAACTTTATCTTGTTACCAAGTAGATGTGGTATAATAGAGTAGCAGTTAGGATTTCTTAAGTATCATTTAGAGTTTGACTCCTGGCACTCAGATTTCTTAGAAACTTAGTCTCATACCTATTGGCTGTTAGGATATCTTGGGCAATAAAAAAAACTTTATCTTGTTTAATATATATATATATATATATATATACTTTTATCAAAGCCATGATTCAATTTGTTTTAATATAAAAACGAACACCATAACTCATTCCATGTTTTCCCTCTATTTTCTAATAACTTTGTTATTACCATATTCTTTATATTTACTTGAGAGTGATCACCACATATATACATTAATCTAAACCTATACTTAATAAATCAAGCACAGTAAAGATAATTTAAAATTTTAAATATTTAAAAATAAAATTTTGATATTTGGAAAATAACAAATTGATTTGCAGAAATTAAAGTCATTAGTTGACTCGTTTTTAACTTCTAATCTATTGACATGTATATTTAAAATAGCAACTAGCTAGTCGATTCATACTTCTTTTGGGATGCTAATAGAAGATTACGTAGTTATTTTAATTCAAAAGGGTAAGTCAACTTTTCGAACATTAGGCATAAGAAACAACTCAAAAATTATAACCGTTGAAATGTGAAATGAATTCAAGAACCATGTAATTTTTGCTGAATAAAACTTACACGTCTATGGAATTAATAGTGGGCTATATTCATTGTATTCAAACTTAATTATAACTAATCAATGATTTAGATAACTGTTTCTGTTGGCCAAAGATAGCTGTTTCTATTGTAGGAAATCAAGAAATGAAGATTTTATCTCTCTAATTTCTTATGTTTTAAATTCTTTACAAGTGATTTTATGGAAAAAAAAATGCATTATAATTTTGAGTGCAATTCTCGATTTCCTCAAAAACAATTTGGATTTGATAAAAGTGGCAATAATATAACAATGTATTGTATTTGATATTTTTTATTATTTTTAAAATTCACTAAATAAATAAAATGTTAATGAGCAAATAAGTCCTTGAATTCTTACTCGAAAATCGCTTTGGACCTTAAAATCTTAAAATATGTAAAATAAACTCCAAATTTTTACATTTGTAGCAAAATAACCTTCATCATTAAATTTTTTAATGTTGTTATTGTTCATGTAATTACTGTTCAAGGTTTATTTTTTTATGAATTTAACCCTAACTATTACAATACCTGTGTGAACAGTAATGGCATTAAAAAAGTCAACGGTCATAGTTTATTTTACTATAATTTAAAAGTTTAAAATTTGTTTTATATATTTTAAAAGTTTAAGATTTAAAACAATTTTCGAACAAAAGTTCAAAATCGTATTTACTCATTAACCCATAAATAAATCTAGATTATTTGAGTTTACTATGAACTATCCCCAAAAATAGGAGAAGAATAAAAGTAGAAGAGATAAATTAATAAGAGATAATCCATGTGCTTGACTAGCATCCTCGAGGTCCAAATAAAAAACAGTATGATGAAGTAAAATTAATGTGGGTGAGAGGGGTTTTTATCACTTGAGTAGGTAGTTGAGCGTTTGAATCCCAGCTCTCTTTATGCAAATATAACATCTTAGTTAAAAGAAATAATATACCCCTAATACTTTAAGACCATTATCGACAAAACCTACTTCTTGTGTTCATAGAACCTACTTCTTGTGTTCATAGAAAGCATTATGTCCCTTCTCTTAACAACTTATAAAAGTTAAACATGTTGCAGAAAAAATTATCCAGCTAAACTAA